>NW_017535631.1:461334-463226 GCF_001853355.1 Bactrocera latifrons | reverse complement strand
CTTCAGTGTTTCACACAGTTCGCTCGATACAACCTTATGTACGATATTAAGGAGGCTTATCCCAAAGTAGTTGGCGCGGATTGTGGGGTCTCCCTTGTTGTGGATTGGGCAGAGCACATTTAAATTCCAATCGTTGGGCATGCTTTCGTYCGACCATAYTCTACAAAGAAGCTGATGCATGATGCATGCATCCTTTTAAGTTCTCCACTGTCGTATTTGAATTGCTTGGATATTCGGTAAAATAACTTGACTTTTCCAACCAGCTGCCCACAGTTGGAGCATTGGGAGCTGAGCTATATACTCGRTCATATCTGACTAAAGCCAAGATATTGYTTCAGCGTCCTATCGTCCTTCGCGYWTTCTYTTCATTCTGCAGAATCCACTTTTTCAATATTTTGAAAGTCGGATCTCAGGTGTAGGTGCGTTATTATTATCCTAAAATTCAACTTAGCTCCTTTTTACCTAAAARTAGAAGCTTTTTGGTCTGTTTATCTTCAACACCATCCAAAAGTAGCTTTGTGGTATATTCTGTGTTGTTAGTGTTCCAAGATCCATAGTGTTCTTTTAAGCCAGCTTACTTCAATCAACATGTAATATTATACAATTTGTAATTTTCGATCAAAACTTGTACAACTTTCATCTTCAACAAATTTTAACTGCTTATACAACTSTCTTTCCTTCTACATACGCTTTACCCAACATTCTTAAACTATAATATTTTCCTGCATAGCTTGTCGCCTATAAAAATATCCTGTTTACCAAATTATTTGCTTGTCAGCTACTGATTTTTATTATCACCATGGGATACTTGGCCCTATCGGTATCATATCAACTCCCCGCACATACTTCGCACTAATTTTATGCATATTCGATTTTCGACGCGTAATGAAGATGTCAGTATAAGAGATAAAAATGAAATTATGAACAAAATGTAGTTATCAGAATATGCATGCCCGCATCGATGGCATATGTGACGATAGTGCGAAAAGGGAAATCTTCAAGCATGACCCTCAAAAGGATACTCGTACAACTGTGTATAAGCACCGGCCACCCCTTTTGCCATATGCAAAGCTGGTGGAATATTTGCGACCCTGAAGAGTAATTGTTTGATTTACCAGCCGCAAATGGTCAGCGTTGCTGTGCTGCTTTGGAAAAAATCGAGCAAGCAAGCCAAGAAAGAATATCCAGGCAGCTCTTTTCTGCACTGGTTTTTGGACTATGGAGATGAGCAGTTCTCCAACTCATGGTACCCTGGAGTCCTTGCACGTATGAAATGTTGAAGGGAAATATGAAAAAATTACAACAAATTTTGCACACTTTCACAACAACAAACACATATTATTGACCTTTTCCGCACGATGTTCGCCTGCGAAATAATATCAATCGACCTGCCAACTCCCTGGGGTGGCACAAGGTGCAATATTTCAGCGGCAACACATACAAACACATATTGTGTAACGGTGCTACGCTTGCTACCTTCAATTTTGCTGATAAAAATATCAATAGTTATAAAAGTTATTGAGCGCAATTTAGTTCAGCTCCAGCTCCTGGGGATTGCTTGCGTAGGTAACGGTAGATTTTTTGTTGCTGTATTTTCTATTTTCTATTGTTTGTTGTTGTTGTATTTATATGGTTTATTGCTGTTTTTCTCGATTGCACCACTCCTACATACCATAGAGCATAAGAACTTTTTGTTGGTCTGCCCAAAAAATATTGCTTATTGTTGCAACAATTTGTTGTAAGCACTGCTGTGGCAACTGCCCCGCTGACCAGCCGGTTTTATGAGCCTTGCTGATTGGAATATGATATGAAATTGGGATTTATGCGTGAGTTTATTGTTTGCTTATTTATAAGCGCCAGCTGCTGGCCTTTGGTACCTTTATATGTATGTG
>NW_017535631.1:458103-458774 GCF_001853355.1 Bactrocera latifrons | reverse complement strand
GAAGAGTGTTAGGAGCCTGTATCTATAAAATCAAATTTTGACACTTCTCTGAACTGATTTCCCTCATAAAATAGTATTACTCGCAAATTGCTTCGCTTCGTTGTCTCTCCAGCATCAAGCAGTTATGCTCGTAAACAAGAAATAATATACGTGCAACTTTAACGGTTAACACGAATATTCCATTTACAGCGTACACATACATATACACACACACACAATGGAACTACTGGTAGTACTCAAAGTAAAAGTTGAAGTAATAATGCCGACCAAAACCGTGTAGCATGTAGAGCGAGTAGTAGGCTAKGAGGCAAGTGGCAAGTAGCGCCGAATAAGCGTAGACGACACGTGATGTCTAGGACAACTCACTGCTAGTGGARGCAAGCAGGAATCTGGCAGGCTGCTAGTCGACTAACTGACTATTTGCCCGTGCGAGGGCTAAGCGTGTCATATTGTTATTTTTGTTGCAAGCTGATTGAAGATTCCAATTGTGCAACAAAAAAGCGGAGTAATTGAGGCAAAAATTGAACCGACACGCGGCCGAAGGTGGTGGTGTATGCAACATACACACATARTATATATATACATATTGTTGTTCTGACTGGACTGCCTATGTATAAGTGTACATGCAACAATGTAAGGAAGATTGCACCCAGTAGGTGCGGCTGCAAAGG
>NW_017535631.1:451493-455848 GCF_001853355.1 Bactrocera latifrons | reverse complement strand
ACTTTAGTGTTTTTCAAGCAGAAGTGGCAGCTACCAAGGCATATAGACATACTTCTTCAAAGTGCGTCTTCTTTTAGGGAGGTATTGACCCATTCCTATAGAAGAGCTGCTTTACAGACCTTGAGCTAGCAGACTGCGAGCTAAAAGCTAGTCAAGATGTGTGTTGTGCACTCAATCATATGCTTTCTAACTGGACMCTATCCCATTGGGCTCATACTCTGAGGCTTAAGATTTTGGAGGACGCCATTTGCAAGAGTTTCAATGAGGAAGATGAGGCGGAAATACCTAGACACATGTTTAATTCAAATGCGATTATTTTTTTATTCCATATCTTGTTGTACTTGTATAGAAAACTTTTTTCTTTGACAACTTTTTCCACACGAACGAGAAATTCCAGTTACTAGATCCCTGAGGAGTAGTCATCCTTAGGATGGCTGAACATGACGTGAATTTTAACATATTTACTCTGTGCCTCGCTATCGATACCTACCACCGTGGGGACACCAGATGCTAACAGCGTAGTCTTTCCCAGTTGAAAAGTAAGATTTTGCAGTCGGTGTTTACCAAACTAAAAGCGGGATCAACACCTATTGACGGTATACTATTCAGAATAGATTYCGTAAGAGCTATTTCGATATTMAATTCCAGTGTATGGAGTGCAGTCTCTACTGATCCGACCTTTGTATATATGTGCTGCGCCTTGAATAAGCTTTTAGAATTCGCTGCAGTCTTAATATGCTCTYCCAAGATTTTCTCTAACATTTTCAGCAGGAAAGAAGTTAAACTTACATGCCCTTAACACTTTTAAGTAGGTTGGGTTTATTTTACCTGCGTTCAGTATGAAAATTACTCTGGCGTCTATCCATGAGTGTGGCAAATAGCTGAACTTCATGGATCCCSTAAAAATAGTCTTCAGCCACGGCACGGACTACTTTTTTAATGTTAACCCCATAATCTCCGAAGATATTGTTGAGAACGGACTACTATAGCATATAGCTGGCTTATGAACTGGCCGTTCATATRCATATCTAAGAATTATGAAGTTTATTACAGCTTCGATTCAAACGAAGTTAATAAGTTTCTTCAGTCTAAAATAAGCGCAACAAATTCAAATTCCTCTCTATTGCCTGCTCCTTTATTATTGCTAAATTGTTTGTTCCACTCTTGACTTTTCATTATTCTATTAAAATTAAAATCAAATTTTAATTAAATAATTCGCTTCACTTTCTAAGGTCCATGCATACACATACACACACAAATACATGGATATCTCTACAAATACATGTACGTATATACAAGTATTTATCAAATTTATTTCACACTTGCATGCAAATTAAATTTCCGACTGTGCCGGCAAATAATTCAAGTATTTACTGCCGCTTACACAGATTACAASAACGACAGCAACCAGTGGAAAACATAAAATCAAAAAACAATAAAAAATTAAATTTTTTTTCATTTTTAATTTACGCAGACATGAAGATGTCTCGGTCTAGAAATTATAATTTATTCAGCGCGCTCACCCAGAGATCAGCCAACAGCCAGCACTCAACAGTCAGCAGACATCATACGAAGCGCCGCAGAGGGGTCTACGCGCAGCGCACGCTCGCTGCTAGGGAAACTCGGCTGYCAGTGACAGCGCGCAAACACAAAAATAAAAGCCACAAATAATTTCGCAAAAAAAAGCAGAAAAGCGGAAAAACATAAATATAAAATTAAATAAAATTCCGCGGCAKTTAGCACATCTGCTTTGCGGCAGCGGGCGCGACACTGACTGCCGCCCGTTATGATGAAGTGCCGCAGGCAGGCGAGCCAACAGCTGGTGGGCGCGCATTGAGCGCTGTGGCAATRTGTTGGCGCAATTTTTGGGTGGCAAATGCGTAAAATATTTAACAAATACGCTGAGTGCAGTTACCAACCAACAACATGCWACATGCGACACGTATATGTGTATGTAGGTATATTGTGTGGCGTTGCAACCCTAGTGCGCTTTAGAGGGTGGGGTGAGGCCGCAAGCGCCCTGAGTGCCTGTTACATTATGAAGTGTTTGGAATGCCGCGCTTAATAGTTGTTGAAGATGATGTATGAGCAACAGCATGCCACTACACACACATACAAACATACATATATACGCGCGCACACATATGTATTTCCTACCATGCGCGCGCTTATTTGCATTTTCATGCATCAAATGCAACCAACTGTGGCAACTTCGCCTCTGTGCGCGCCAACTTTGYCGCTCGCTTGGYAAAGTAGGCGTTTGGGGCGCGTGCYGTTGCCGCCGCCATGGKCGCGCGCTAAAGTGCAGACGAAATTTTTGGAATATCCATTACGTTGCAAATGGGGCGCAACCATAAGCATATGAATGCGTAGTTGTGCTATAATTGTGTCACAACGGCATGCATAAATATACGGCTTGCAACATGTGGCACTTACAGCATGTAGCTTCAATTACAGCATATAAATACTCCATTAAATTACATATCTACTTCCATAAGCGTACTTACCCACTTGCTGCATGCCACTCATGTWTCCATTGAACTCGCTTCGATTGTCTCGGCCACAAGATTTATGCCCGCCGTCTTGCGTTAATGACGTAGAAATCTTCAATGAMCTACATGCCTACTAAGTTGTGATTAAAACTCGTCTTATTGTTTGATTTTGCACAATAAATTATCATTTCTTTATTATTTATTCACATTTCTCGCTTCATTGTTTCGCTTAAGTTCCACTTACTTACAGATTTTTATGATTTATTTATATCCAGCACTTGCGTTTCGTTTCTAAATATACAGACATATACTAGGGGTGTTCATATTTGTATGAATGTGTGTGTTTTAAAAGTGACAGAGACTCTTAACTCTCTTATATTGAAAAATTAAAAAAATGACTATAAATAAATTATTACAATAAATAATTATACCCATCACGACAAAAAAAGTTATCTTCGGCTGCAGTGTGGCTATAATATCCGTCTGATCGATTTGTTTGTATCGCTACCAATCCCTAATCAAAGACGATGAAGTAGACGTTCCAGTGCCTGAATATGAAAACGTTTAAATAGAAATTACCCGCCTGAAGAACAGCAAAACGATGGAAGCCAAAGGCTTTTCGACAAAGAACTGATAAGGAGCATTCATCAGCTTCTTTGCAAACTATGTTCAGACGAAAGCATGCCCTTCGATTGAAATTTAAGCATGCTCTATCCAATCCACAAACAGGGAGACCCTCCATACTGCGCCAACTACTATGAGATAAGAATCCTCAACGTCGGATATAAGTGTCTATCGAGCGTATTGTGTGAAAAATTAAACCGCCCGTCAGCACACTGATTATACCTTATCAGTATGGCTTTAGGCCTCGAAACTCAACAACTGAGCAGACATTCACYMTGCGCCAAATCTTGAAAAAACCGTGAAAAAATTTTGTACACATATCATCTCTTCGTCGATTTGAAAGCTGTTTTTGACAACATGAAAAGGAGCTGAATTTGTGCTGCCATGTTCGGATTTGGAATCCCTGCAAAACTAATACGGCTGTGAAATTTGACGTTGATCAAAACCAAAAGCTCCGTCAGGATCCAAAAGGCCCTTTCCGTTCGATTGTCTTGTACGTTTATTTGTTCTTCTAAGAACTTTCGGCTAACAATGTGAGTATTTTGTTGTGGCTATGTACTTTGACAGTAAGCGTAACAAAGTTATAACGTCATTGACTGTGAGAACTAGTCTGTATTCCTTCGTCCAGTTCGTAAATATGGCCGATTTGAATTTACCCGTGGAGAGTACCAAACTCTTTGCCATAGAATAAGGCAAATGTCATCTGGTAATAATTRTGATAGGGATCAGGATGTACAAAGGCGACCTGTCTGAGTATTTTCTTTTTTTKTTCTGCAATTCGTTGCCTACATTTAGGGTCGGGCTTAAAGAAGATCTCTAAAAAGTGACCAAAATTAATTTCTTCCATGATTTTAACTAAATCCAGACCAATCCCTTCACGAGTAAAAGGCAATAAAACAAATGGACTGGTACCTAGAAGTGTTGATATTAGGAACCTGGATATAAGCAACGTTTTTGAATATTTGTTTGTTAAACTGCAATTCGTTGCCWACATTTAGGGTGTGACTTAAAGAACCTCTATAAAGCGGTCAGTAGTAATTTTTCTTTTTGTTTTTGTTATTAACAAGGGTTTGGAATGCATTCAATCTTATGTAGCGATGCATACTTCAGATTAATATAGTTGATAGGCTCAATTAGAATATTTTCATATTATTCTGCATTTCGTTGCCTATATTTAGGGTGTCGCTGAAGGAAAGTGATGAAAGTGATCTGTCTTAATTTCCTCATTTTTTGGCAACG
>NW_017535631.1:419163-451292 GCF_001853355.1 Bactrocera latifrons | reverse complement strand
TTTATTTTAATAATTCATTTTTATTTTAAATATTTTTTTTTTTTTATTATTTCGCACTTCATTTTTTTTACATTACATACTATTTATAAATTGCATTGCACGCGTTTTTCACATTCATGATGTGTGTTTGTATGTATGTATGTATTGACTTAAATTTAACGTTTTTGCTTAGCCACAAATCGTTGCTGATAATTGCCACTTTCTWTCTTGACTACATAAATTAATTGCTAAGTACTAAAGTATTTAKTTTCTTTATAATAATCRTATATATATATATATACCTATTACATGCTAACTGTACAGTAAGTTAATGCCACTTAAATGCATACATGCGTCTCACACTAATTTTTATTAAATTATTATTTTTTAATTAGTTTCTCCTTGCCCCTTTAACCTAAAACTAATTCGCTTGCTTTAAATTCTAAGCCCTAACTTTATTTCCTTATTTTATGCCATAGCATATCTATGCTGAACTTTTTAGCCACAAATTAYCTTCAGTATTGATTTTTTGTTTAATTTTGTTTTAATTACAATATTCATAAGTTCATAATTTAGCAATGATTATTAAGCATTTTTACTTTTTTACGATATGTACTCCACAAAAACCATGTTTTCACTTTAACTACTCATAAAAATTTCATTTTACATTCACATTTTACGCTTGAGGTTAACGTGCCTTATTAATAGTTAGTTGAAAGTGGGTTGAAAAGGCTTAAGCTGGGTATTTTTGTTAAAAAAGGCATCGAAATTCGTAAGTCGTGCTGCGATAAAAAAGTTTTTGGGCCCAATCTTATGTATACAGGTATACTGTGATAAAATAAGAGAGAATACAGAACTTTTGCTTCCCATTATCTAGCTAAGGAAGTGATGTTGCTATTAGCCTAAATAACGCTGACATTGCCTTGTTAATAGGAGATTCGAGATCAGTGAAGTATTTAGACCTCGTCCAAGATAGGAAGCTGCCATAGAAGCTTAAAGACATTGATAGTCTTATACTGCTGCAGAGGAGCCATTGACAAAAGGTGGAGTCTCTCACCGAAACTAGTTCCTTTAGTTCTCTTTTCGACATCATAGTCAATCCCTTTTTATTTATGGGGTCTTTGAGTGGTGGCGAAACCTAGGTTAGGTTAATCTGGTAGACCAATAAGCCACGCATAGACCACTTTTGCTCCTTTGTGATCTCAAATGGAGTCAAGTTGCAAGGTCCAAGAGGAGTAGTCATCCATTCGGATGCCTGCGCTTCAAGAAAATTTTAACAGAATCTGCTGTCTCACTATTCATACTTACTCCAGTGTATTATACCGCGAGGATCCCAGATGTTTACAGCATAGTTAGTATTTCCACCATTTTCCTATTGTCTCTTCTATCGAGTGTCAATAGAAATTTTATGTACTTCCAATCTACCTTCTTCTGCTTCTGTCGAGATCGTCGTATAGAGAATGCATGGAKTTTYGGATGTTAGCCGTACACCATTCTTGGCAATCCAATCTTGGTCCACTATTTCATTGCCATCGATGCCTTCGAAATAGYAGAGACCTCAGCTTGAAATATACTGCAGTGGTCAGGCAACTTAAAAAGTTACCTTATGTGTAACTCTGGACAGTATATTCCCGCAGAATATTTCTATCAATTTCAACCTCAGATTGCATGACTATTACAGTGTTTTTTAAGTCGCAGTTGCTGTCAATAATATAACGGTACATTTACTGCTTCAGAGTGCAACCGTCGTGCATTCACGGCCGACTAAATAATGCCTAACCTTGTTACCAATGAAATGGAGTTCCGTTGTAAAGGATTACTACGAATGGCAAACCACAGCGGAATCCCACCTCACTGTAAAACTGATGAGCTGGCAAAGATAGATACTCCAGCTTTGATATCAATAAAATGGGAACGGGCCGGGGCTCGTGGCTTCTCTTGTGTTCTACAACTGGATAGCTCGGCTTCGCAGGTACTTGGTTGCCGCTGAACTACTATCGGTTTATGTGCTGTCGCAAGATTCTTTTGGTGCAAGAKCGATCGTAAGAGATCTAGTRAGCTTTTTGCACTTAATAAGGYCASCATCTGCCTAGTTGTGGGAATTCTAACAGACYATTTCCCGATGGGCATTTTACGGTGTGCCAGCTGCAGAAGCTGTATGAAAGCAAATGGAACACTTCAACACTTTCTTCTAGATTGACCGCATTTGCAGGATCAAATCTCGAAACACTTGGTAGCTCACTGYTTCAGATATCTCACCGAGCTAATGCGAATAGAAACTAAAAGACTGAGTAAATTTGTGTTGGCGACAAGGCGTTTTGCTGTCTTCTAAGGTCCAGTACTTGGTTTAGGCCTCAACCATTTCAAACGTAAGCCTTATATTGTCCTCAAAATGAATTTTCAGTACCACAAAATAAAAAGTTTTTCTTTCAACAAATATGCCTTTCATTTTTGCCTGCGATTAGAAGTCCATATAGAAAGATAATGACCAACGATTTTTCGATTAAAAGCTTTTAAAGAAATATTGCTTAGATGGTACCGTGGAGAAAGAAGCTTACCAAGAATGTTAATAAGTGACGAAGACATTTATTATRCAGAAAATATATTTTTTAGTTTGGTTGAACCAATATCACGGATGAAAATTAAATATATCTACTATTTTGTAAAAGATGAACCACACTTACTCGAGCATAAAATTCTTAAAGTTGTCAAAACTTCTTCTCTTGTTCTAGAGTGAAATTATCTATTTTTGGAATTTAAGGGAAAGAAATTATACTTTTGCGATTTTTGCGCCTTCACCAATTACTTTTCAACCCACAACTCTGCTARCGCTCACAAGTTAGAAAGTCTACTATTCCATCTTAACAATTTGGAGACCTAAATCTTCACATCTAATCCACTATATGTTGCACTTCGTTGTGCATCTCATCGATTTGATTACAACTACTCGTCGGCGTTGTTGACAATTCGTCATTTTGATTGTTCTCAGTTTTAATTTTTCCTAACATATGCCAAGGCGCTGTCGTATCTAAAGCTGAGCCGCGCGAAGGGCTCTCCAAATGTCTGTTGTCATCTCTTGTTGGTGTGGGGGATTTACTGTTATCGCCATGTGACTGCGTTGTCATGCCCGGGAAATTATAAGGTGGTGCCAGAAATGGTGGCAAACCTAAGAGTCCGGGTGGATATTTGCCAGCATTTGCGCCATTCGGAAAATGTGGTGGTGTTAGATTCGGAAATGCGCCAGGACTTAGATCACCAGGCTGTATGCGGGTGTTACCAGAGATATTTACATAAGTTAATGGAAAAAATTAGGTTTCAGGGATTGCTTGTGTTGAATGCATTTTAGTTACAGTCTTCCACACGTATTTCTTATCAATAATCTTTTATTTATATATTCTTAGAGATATAGTAAAACCTCGGTACTTACCTTTGGCGGTAATCCATTGAAAAATGGCGGCAAATATGGGAAAAACAGTTCTGGACGTCTTTGCATGAAATCGGTCTCACTCGGTATACTTCCAGGACGATGTAAGGGTAATTCAAGTGACATGCGTCTACCACGCCGGGATGTGGGATTCGTCCACATATGTGTGCCCATATGGACCTATTTGGAAAGGATGAAAAAAGGGGRGAAATTGGTTTCAAATATTTCGAATATGGGATTAGAGTTTCAACGTATTTTATATGRGGTTTAAAAATGAAAACGTTTCCTTAATCGTTCTACACAAATATTAGAGGGGATCTACAGATACTTTCCACGAAACMMTACTCCAAATTGGTTTTAARGAAAAAGGTTTAGGAAAATTATTCYTAARCCTCGGCCCTATAAATGTCCWAGGAACTTTAKKAACTGACGCTAATGYCAAGCCGTAGTTCACATTTCTTTCAGAGAATAATCGGCTATAATTTTCGCTGATATAAAGGCGATATTTYCTATTTAATTGAGTTCGAGGGACCTGTCTAAGCATTCAAACAACCATCCTGTCGAAGAAAACAAGCCCTCTCTTCTATGTAGCAAGCACTTTAGCCTAGCTTTTACCCACTAAGTAATATCTAACTAATTACATTCCACAGTTTTTAGGAACTGGAAACCCCAATTTCACAACTTCGAACCGAGACTTAAGAATTAAGACATTAAGCACGCCAGTTGCACTTACCTTCAAATTTCCTTTGGTTGTGAAGGCCTTCTGACACACATTGCACTGGAACGGCTTGTCCCCAGTATGCGTACGCATATGGATCTGAAGCGCCGAACTCGAACTAAAGTTTCGTCGACACACGTGACAGAAATGCTTCTGATTCGCGGCGGCGGCAGCGTCCGCACTCAAGCTCGGTGGACCGACCGACATCAGCGCCTGTTGAAAGTCCAATGGGCTCGCCGGAAAACGATGTGCATCTGCGGGCAGCAAAGATTTATGTGACAATTGTTGTTGTGGTTGTTGGTGTGGATGCGATGGCGGGTGTTGTTGATGTGGTTGTTGTTGTTGTTGTTGTTGTTGGTGGTGGTGGTGATGATAGTGGTGATGGTAATGGGCGTTGCCATAATGCAGTTGCATGGTTTGCATGGTATCATGCGGAAGTGAGGATACTAAACGCGTTAGAATCGGGAAGGAATACGAGTACAATAAAAAACAATAAATTGTGCAGATTGCCACACAGTTTAGATGTCGGCTCAACAGGAAAATCGGAACACATTAAAAGGAGGAAGGTAGTGTGTGGCATTGTGGACCTAGGACACCGGTTAATGCGAGTACTTACGCAATTGCATTTGCATCAGCGATTGTTCGGCGTTGTTGTGCGGCAAGGCCAAATGTGGATGTACAGCGAGCTCGAAGGGTGAATGTGTTGACGCAGAACCGCTTTGTTGCTCCAGTGTGCTATTGGTTGGTGAAGCTGCTGGTATGCAGCCCGTTATCATTGGTAACGTTGGCGCTGGTGGCAAAGGCGATGGTGTCGTCCTTGGTGTAGGTGAGGATCTTGAAATATTGGTCTTCAACTGTTGTGACTCACATTCGGTCTCTGTATCAGGCTCTTGTTTAATGCGCTCGTGGAGTGTAGACGCYTCGCTAGTTTCCAACTCATTAGGGCTAGCCGCTTGTGTTGTCTTAGTCAAACAATTACCGTTTTTAGCAGCTGTGTTGCTATTTTGATTATTTATAGTTGTTATACTGTTATTTGTAAGGGGTTCTTCGTCTTCTTCACTGTTGTTTTGTTTCGGGAATAGATTACTGCTCACTGAAAGCTGAAATGAAATATTTTTGTTTGAAAAAATATAAGTAAGTTTTAGATTCTTACCAATATTCTTCCGTTCTTTAAAATTCTTAAAACGGATAATATGTGGTTAGAAAAATATAAAAATGAAGTTTTGCGTTGTCAAAGAGCTTTAGGGTTTCTGACTTCAATAAGAGCTATTGATAATGTTGAATTTTTGACATGTCTCATACTTTTTTCTTTCAATTTTATGATATGGTTCAGATGGTCTAAGGTAAAGAATTCGTTTATTATAAGATACCTCAGAAATTGATTCATATATAATATAATAACTAGTAGRATAGAAGATATAAAAAACCCTTTGGTGAACTCAATTGTCTTTGGTGTGTGCAATGGACGCTTTTATTTCTATTTATTCCCCTTTAGTGTAGTTAGCGCCTATTGACAATCATTCAAATCGGTTAGAAAATGTCGGCCCAAGTCAGGGCATTGATCCYTTTGCATACCTTTAACCAAGTCAACAATGTTTAATGAGATCGGTAACCCTTTTGTTTATCTTCAGCGATATTAATAACACAGTCGGAGGCCGATGATTCTTTTGCTTACTTTTAGCATATCCAAAAAAGCCTTCGGTGATTACAATGACCCATTTCTCTATATTTAGCCAGTCTGGCAGTCTTTGTTAAGGTCAGTGACTCCTTTGTTTAGCTTTGCCAAGTTGACAACCCTAGTCAGGTCAATAACCTTTGGTGAGGTTGATSAATTTTTGTTTAAATTTATCCAAGTTAACATACTTTGATTAGATTGTTTTTAAATTTGTTTACATTTAGGCAAGACACCAATAGTCCCTGAAGTCAGTGAGAATCGATGAGGTCATTAACCCCCTTGTTGACATTTAGCCAAATCAACAACCCCTTCCAAGGTYAGTGCCTTTGGTGAATTCAATGAACATTTTTTTTGCATTTAGGCAAGTCACCACCAATACCTAAAGTCAATGAGATCGGATAAGGTGATTAACGTCTCAGTTTAAATTTAGCCAAGTTGACAACTCTTCCTGAGGTCAATAACTTTGGTGAGGTCTATGACCCCTTTGTTTACAATTAGCTAAATCAACAATACCCTTCCGAGGTCAATGACCTTTAGTGGTCTGGTACATGACTCCTTTATATTTAACTCAATCAACAACCCTTTATGTGAATAATGACCCATTTTTTTACCATTAGAAAGGTTAAAAACCTTACCGGATCGTTAATACTGCCCACAACACGAAGTACGCATATCGATTGAGAAWGAATCAAAAAAATTTGTATTAGTACTATTCTTAAAATGTGCGAAAATACTTAATTCGCGAATCGCCCGAACTTTATCCTCCAAACACGTATCCTTTTATGCTTCGTTTGTTTTTTTTTTTTTTGTTTTTGGAATTTCTCTAAAATTCCTTTCCGTCAAAGCTCTTCCAAAACTTATACAGCACCTCTTATGCGAATTTAATTTTCATGTTGCTACAATAACACATCTCCACTTAACTGTACATTTGCTACGCATYTTTCATCCATTTCGGTGTGAAAGTGTCATTTTTATTTTAAGAATTTATGAGTGCAACGCAAATAAATCACTTTCACTCGTATACCTGCCCCTGCGCCACAGCGAAGAATCAACCGTGTTGCTGTCGTTTTGTTGTTATTGTTTATGCCATTAAATTACAACTACTTAATTGTATAAGGCGACGACTCGCAAGTTATTATTACAACGCAAGATTTTGCTGCTGATTTCTATTGCTGTTGTTGTTGTAGTAATGTGGCGTCTCGACATTAACATTCACATTGTTCTCCATTTAAAATGCAAKTAAAACTTTTAATTTTGCAAGAAACTTTGCACCGTGTGTCTACATATACTTGTTCTACTCGACTCCTTGAGTTTACTTCTCTCCCCTCTTTTTTAAATTCTATTAATTTTAGCAGTATTAGTGTTGTTGCAACAAATGATCGTGAATATGTCATTTTTCATATGCAGAAATGAAGTGTCATGAAAAGTGCAACATTTTCGCTAAACGCGCCAAATTCCGGGACTACAGTTGTTCTTAGAAACGGGGGAATTTATAGGTTATTTTCGTTATGTTGTAGTTATTGTAGGAATGTTTTTAGTTTACGTCATAAAAAAAAATATGAAAAAAATTATTTACAAATCACAGTTTTGGGTCCAAAAAATCAAATTTTATTATATAATTTCTTCAAAGAATCTTAGAGAATGGATTTTTATCAATGGGTTTTTGTGAAGTTAATGAGGCCTTTGTGGACAACTTTCGAAGTCAACAATTCCTGAGATCAATGACACTTTTGTTTACCTTTAGCGAGGTTAACAACCGTTTCTGAGGTCAATCAACCTTAGATGAGTTCAATATTTAATGACTCCTTTTCTTACATTTAGTCAAATCAACAACCCCTTCCGAGGTTAATGACCCCTTTTCTATTATTAAGCCACATCAATACCCCTTAAGGTAAATGACACTTTTACGATGGAAATGACCCTTTCGTATTAGCCAAGTCACCAACCTTTCCTGCTTTCAATGAACTTTAGTCAGATCACGGTTCAATCACCCCTTTGCTTACATTTGCACGATCAGCAAACCTATACTGCGTTCAATTACCCTTTGTTTGCTTTCGGGTTGTTGGCTTTGCTAAGTCTCCTCACTACTGATTATAACACGAAGTATAAGTACATAGTAAATATAAACATTTCGATTTTATTAGTCAAATTTTTAGAATTCGCCAAAGTACTGTCATCATTTTCTTACCCACCACTAAATCTTCAAAATTAGTAACGCGYTCCAACGCTCATTATGCATTTTGATGCCTCTGTACAATTTCAAAGCAAATTATAGCCAAATTTTGAACACATAAGATATTTAAAAATTGTTTATTTTGACAATAAAATACCTCTTGGCGAGAGCAGCTAAATTCTTTGATATATATTTCCGGCGTAGTTTTCTAATATGCATCTTTAGCGGCTGGCATATGAATTTTTGTATTAAAGCTAAGTCAGTTGCGGAAATGGAAAATAGTTTATCATTTTGAGAAGGCTTCGGTATATGCCTCTCGTTTGCTAYATTTCCGAAATTGTGAAAATCAGCCGAAAAGGCCGCCGCTGAGAGACATTCAATGAAATATTTACTAGCCCTTATGAGTGCGGGAGGTTGCCTAATTGTCAACTGGTGAGCTTTTGACGACTTCGCGTTAGTTCACTAAGTGCTCGCAAAGCATTTTTGATTTCATTTTCCTGCAGGGTATGCACTTATGCGCATGTATGTATGTACATATGTAYTTACTTAKATTATATATACGAATCGTGYGAAYTTCTGCGTCCGTTCTGCCAAATACTTAGCATATTTGCAAATATAATGAWACCGTAAAATTGTTTTCTATTATATATTATTATATTATTTTTCCCTCTTTATAAGTGACTAATGGTAAGTGTTCTAATAATTATTACTTGTGGGAAAACTTTTAAGCAATTATTTATTAATCATAATTGTTGTCTCTGATGTAGAGGTGACTAATTGAGACAAAAATTTATTACTCACTCTTTTTAATAAGTCATAATCGATGTGAATAKCAGTTACAATTTATTTTGTACTACAGAGAATTCACTAGTATTTAGCAATTATTAATTAGTTAAGTAATGAAAAATCGACTTCATTCATGATTGGAGTTAATTCATTAGCAAACCATTGTATAACAGATATTAGTACGAAGCATATAGGTATTTTGACATAAAACAACAATAATTTGGCTATTTGCYATATTCCATTTTTCTTCTTCTTTATTTGCGTAGACATCGCTTACACGGTTATAGTCAAGTTTACARCAGCGCGCCAGTCGTTCATGCTTTTTATTGTTTGGCGCCAATTCCAACGGAGTTGAGGTCTTCTTTTTCCCTTCATTCCCACAGGCGGGTACTCGAATACTCTCAGAGCGGGAGTGTTTCCATCCATTCGGACGACATGAGCTAGCCAGCGGAACCGCTGTCTTTTAACTCGCTGCACTATGTCAATGTCGTGTTTTATCTCTTACAGCTCATAGTTCTATCGGCTGTGGTATTTGCCTTTGCCAATGYGCAATACCATAATTTGCTGCAGAACCTTTCCCTCGAAAACTCGTAAAGCCGATTCATCAGATTTTGTCATCGTCCATGTCTCTGTACCAAATAGCAGGACGGGGATGTTGAGTGACTTATAGAATTTGGTATTTGTTCGAAGAGATAGGACTTTACTTCTTAATTGCCTTCTCCGTCCGAAGTAGCATCCGTATGCAAAAGCTATTCAGCGTTGCATTTCGAGGTGACTTTGTTGTTGGTGGTCCGAGAGGTCCTTGGTCCYGTTCTTGACGGAGYTTTTTGTATTGCTCAACGACAGTTTACACAACCATATTCGTTTTGCGGGGATACCATATTCATACATAGTGACTACTAAAAACCCTTGCGCAGCTTCGCTCAGGATACTGMTGCAGGTAATACTTCTACTTATCCAAAATCGTCTATGGGTCCTCGCATGACAACCACCTCWTTGCATGCCCAGCTAAATGTACACATCTGACACCTCTCTCCTTATGATCCGAACCTGTCGACAGATAAGCACCTAGCCATATGCCATTTGCTACACCAATGATTTGGACCGAACCAAAGAATAAGTGATCATTATTTCTGTTCGACTCAAACAAAAGTCTTTAAAACCAGGTCCAAACGCWCTGTCCACTATCTAAACTTGTCTTTGGTCAACAGGCCCATCCCAGTGACGAACTGCTTTTGGCAAAGCCTCCAAATCGGTCAAAAAATAGGTATTATACTTCAGAACTTATTTAAAAATTAATGAGGTAATATTTGAAGGTTCACGAATACGGCAACTGGATAAGGAGCTTTGAAGTAAAACTGCATGATCCGGAAAACATGCCTAAAGATGTTATAAAGACTTAATTAACGAACTTATAATGTTACTTAAAGTAGTGTAATGTGGCCTTAGAGGAACATATGCTAGGGTCTCATCTGCATTTCTTTTCGGAATATTTAAGTGTTGTGAGTGACAAAAAAGGTGAAGAGTTCCAGCAGGACATTTCGGTTATGGATAAGACTGTCAAGCGAAATAGAGCGCATTAATGCTAGCAGATGTTTTGGGAGACTTAAAAACGACCTCCAGAGGCYAAATCTACACGAAAATTGATCGGTAGTAGTTTGACCTTAAATGCTAAGTCAGAAATAAGTCTGATTTCAGCACTAATAACAATTAATAATTTACCGCAAGCATCTTCTCTGCGTCGTTTCAAATACAGCTGAAAGCATAACTCGTCAACTACGCCCAAGAAACTGCCCTACATAGCTTTCTACTGCTAAACTGCAGCACAAACAAGTAGCTACTATGCTCAGAAAATAATAAAAAGAGTAAACATTAATAGTTGCGGCAAAGTTGTATTAATAAGAGCTTAATAGAGAAGAAAATTAAGGAAAGAAAATGAAAGTAGCTCACAGCTACAAATAGATTGCTTCAGACTAGTTAGAATAGCATAATTTGTTGTTTTTTTATACTCACATACACGCATWTCTAATATACTTACATATATATTCATTTTGTTGTCATTATTTTTATACCTTTCTATGTGAAGTATAAGCACATTTTAATTAATGGTTCGTAATGACGTTTATTAGCAACATGCAACACAAAGCTCATTTGGCAAAAAACCACAATAACACCAATAATATATTGGCATATGTATGGACGCTGACAAATAATGACGTTAGGCCGACTTGCTGTCAGCTGTCATTTGTTAATATTCACATGAATTATATGCGTAGTGGCAAAACCCAGCGTTCATTGATACCCAATGAGCAACAAATTTRTGAAAATTATTATTTCAATGAGGCGAATATGGGATTCATTTGGTTGGGCAACCATCCCATCAGGAAATTGTGATATGATATATAATAATATAATTATCGGAAAAGTTATATATATTGTTTCCAAGTAAACTGAAAAGTAGCAGTTTGAACATGGCAATAAATCTTTAACTTCATTTTGATCGGTCAATTTGTGTGGCAGCTAAAAGCCATAGTTGTCCGATCAGAACAATTTCTTTGGAGATTGTAGCATTGCCATGTACTATAATGTATACCAAATTTTGTAAAGATATCTCGACAGATAAAATAGTTTTCCATACAAGGACTTAATTTGGATCTGTCAGTTTGCATGGCAGCTATAAGCTATAGTTGTCTGATCGAAGCAATTTCTCTGCAGATTACTTCGCTATTTTAGACAATAACTCTAGCCAAATTTCTTGCAGAGACCTCTTCAAATAAAAAAGTTTTTCATACAAGCACTTGATTCCGATCGTTCAGTTTGTATGACGACTATATGCTATAGTGATCGGATCGAAACAATTTCTTTGCAAATTATAGCATTGCCGTATACAATATGTTTTGTAAAATTTCGTGAAGATATCTCGTAAAATAGAAAAGATTTTCAAACAAGGAAAAAATATGTCTTAACAGAAATATGGCCAAGTTTTATCTTAATGTCTCTATATAACAATTTAAAAAATATAAAATTTACTTGTGAAYCAAATTTATTCGAACCCTCAATTCTTGCTTGCTGGGTACACAACTTTGTATACTTACATATATACCTACAACTTAACCTTCCTATCGTCTTTTATTTAGTTCACGGTTGGTAATTAGTATGAAATATTGCGAAATTTATGAGTTACATTAGTTAGCAAAACTCACACTCGCGCTTATTCCCCCAATTTATCCGCTTTTCATATTTACCACTCACCTTCGCATTATATGCTGGCGGTGATGCTCCATCGCAATTCGCGGAACGACTTGAGTCATGCACTGCCGCGGTGGCACTTGTTGTCGCTGTATTGTTGCTCTTGKTGTCCGAATGGGTAGTCGTTGTTGTTGTAGCTGACGAATTAGTTAATGCTGTTGGTGTGGTTGTCGTCGTTGTTGTTGTTGTGCTATTAGCAACATCTTTGGTATGTTCGCTATGCGTGTGACGCTCCAATGCGGCCGAATTGGGGAAGATCTTAAAGCACACATTACACAAATGCGTCTGTGGATGTAGACCTAGTAAGGGCATACAAGAAATAGCTCAATTAAGAAGGCTTTCAGTTAAAGTAAGAGTACAATTAATTTCAGAACAATAATTTATATAGTTTTTATTAAATTCCAAGTTTGGTAATATTCAAAATTAATATCCAACTTTAACTAAAACTTTTCTGCACCAAATAATTGTATCCTRATCCACCTTATCTTGAAACCCTAACGTACGATTTATCCATACTTTTTCTAGAGCCTAAATACCAGAGTTTCGCCCTTAACCCATAAAACCTTCGAGGTTTTCTTATATGAGGCAAATTATCTATTGGGGTCCATATCTGTCTATTGGAAGATCACCAGTTCCTATCCGATCGACGCAGTTTTCCTTTTGTCTTAATTTTAAAGGTACAAGTTCGACTTTGAATGCCTAAGAACAGTATTCTAGAACTTATATCAAGAACCGCTTTTTAAGGAATCAAGAAACAGAGGAAGACTAGATTAGGATAGATTTTCTGAACGAGTACCACCTCTTCAAACCATTCAAGTCCCCGGAATCCATCTAGGCGAAATGTGTTATATTTGGAAATAATCCGAGGTCTCAGATGTAGGAAATGTCGTTCCGAAGGCCGGTAAGAGATCTTATGTGAATGCCAGGGATTTCAGAAACCACAGCTATGATGCTCACATGTAAAGAAGATTCTGGCCAATAGTAGATACTCTCCATTTCCAATTTTCCATCGTCAAGTCAAGACGCTGTGAGTGACTAATTACGTGGCGTAGCTTCGTATGCGATTGTAATTTTTGAATGAATGTTTAAGGTTTACAAGCTTCAAACAATTCCCTWCAAGCTTCGAAAATATTTCGAACTCTCAACTATAACTTTGGGGACATAGAGACTATTTTTAACAGATTTAACAAACAAAAAAAAAAAAATCGATTTTTTGAAGCCTCAAAAACAGGCTCCCCCTTAAAGCTTTACCGACAAATTCTTTCCTGAAATCTGTATCTAATTCACTACAATTAGTTTCKTCGCAAAAAGGAGCCAGTTTTGGCAACGGACCTTCGTCTTAAACAAGTACAAATTGAAATGGAAACATTCGAGATGGCAGAAAAGTTGATAAACCGAGACCTAGGCACTTATTTTTAAATAGATGTTTCCCTTATAAATATATCCCTGTGTGATGTATGAGGAACATCTGAGGCATTAATTTCCCGAGCAAAAATATTTTCAATGACCATAAATTTTATTCAACGAGAAAGAGTTGTGACATGAAATCGGCGAAATGAGAAATGGCCGTCAAAATAGACTTTGCAAAAGCGCTGAACATGCTTACAKATGTTTTTTATTTATATTTAAATTATTGCGTACGCAATAAAATGAGATCTGTTATATAAACCAAACAAGAAGAATACCAGTTTATACCAAAATAGCGCCACTAGAGCCAACAGCGCGATTGATTCATGCGTCAACGCTATCGAAATGAAACGAAATCTCCATCGGCCGCAAACAAGCGTTCGTTTTTCGCACTACACAAGCACTGGCAGTGATTTCCTGCTCGCAAAGACGCTATTTACGCGTCCATAAATTGAATTATGCCGCGCATATTGAACGCCAAACGCGCTACTTGTCACAGCGCCGAGGTCAAAGGGCACAGACGCGAAGTCTTTGTCATTTTCGCTGCAGATGTGTCACTTGACAGACCGAAAATGACAAGAAATACGAGCTAGCGCGAATCGAATGAAGTTTATTGTATTGAATTGTAGAGACAGCGTGAGGCAAACAAAGAATTGTGGGGAGGAAATAAGCAAGAATAAAAAGTTCTGTTAAACAGACGAAGAAAAATAGCTTGAGGACCGAGTTAATGCGCGTGTTAATTAAGAACACTGCTTTTCCCTGTAGCAAACAACAAAAGTTCAGTACTGCTGACACTGCTTCTACCAGCTGAAACTACTGAGCGGCAAGCGAAATGAAGATGACTTTGTAATGGAATTTTACCCTTCTTAAATTGTGCACAAAAAATGTAAAACAACTTTAACCCTTTCAAAGAACATACATATATATAATATTATATTCAACACTTTCCCATACAWTTCCGCTTCGAAGAGCGACAACACTTACCCATAAATCCCAGCGGTCCGAAAGGCAATAGCGGAAACTTGGCATGCGCGCCCAACATTTGCATCTCTTCGCGCGCCGCTGCCATCAGCAGAAAATTCGGTGACATACCCAACATGGGTAGATGATGTTCGAGCGCCTTCTGCGTCACGCCATTAGCGGGGAAACCACGTGCCGAGAGGTCCATAGCCGCTGCAGCGGCCATGGCAGCCATCGGATTGGGTAGCTCAGCAGCATCGCCACGTTCGCCGGACTCATGCATGCGTTCGTCGGCGTAATCGTCCGCTAAACGACGATCAAATGGCGTTAAGGAGCTCGTGTTTTCACGTGAGTCATCGGTGCTGTCCATGGTCATAAAATCATCGAAATCACCTTGCGACGATTCCGAACGCTGACCGGAGTAATCGGATGTCGTGGAGAAATCAAAGTTATCCGATGTGCCCATTGACTTATTCGAGTTTTGGTCCTCAATCGCGGCATCCATGTGCGCCTTCATGCGTGCATTATGTTCCGCCACCGCCTCAGCTGTGTTGGGTGTACCCGGTGGCAGTGCGCCCATTGGCAGTGAAAATGCGCCTAGCATGSCACCATTTATATTGACCCCCGGTAGGCCGACCAAAGCGCCGCTGCCGTCGTCGATCGTGTGTATGCGTATGTGTTGTTGCARTATGACGCCATTCGAGAACTTCTGATGACAGACGGGACATTTGAATTGGCTACGCATTGGCGGTTTGATTTTGTGTATGCTCATGTGTGCCTTCAGATTACCCTTGGTGGCGAAGGCACGTCCGCAAATTTTACAACGAAACGGTCGCTCGCCGGTATGTGTGCGTATGTGCATTTGCAATGAGCTGCGGCAGGACATCACTTTGTGACAGAAGATGCATTGATTCGGATCGGTCAGTTTGTTCTCGATATTATCCACTAGCTGTTGCAGCTTCGAAGTCTCCGACGTGGTATCGATCTCGATGAGATCCTCCCACGATTTGTCGATAATGCGTTCCATCTGCGCCAGCGAGTATTCGGATGAGATATGCGGCGGCTCGAGCCCACTATTGCTGGAGTTACGACTCAGCGATGAGCGTCGTAAGGCCGATGCGGATTTGTGCAGAAACTCACCACCTTCCAGCATGCGTTCGCGCTCGCGTTCGCACTTGTCGTGTGCATGTGGCTTACGCGTTTCGCTRRCGCCGSCATGTGACGYATTGGCGTGTGAGTTACGTTTCCGCGCACTACTGCTACGCTTGGACGCATGCTGATTGGTTTGTGGCGGGTTTTGACTGCTCGTGCGTTCCGGTTTCTCAAGCTTTGTCTCTGTGCTTGGTTTCAATAGYGGTGAGGTCTTTGGTGACTTTGGCGGCTCGAGAGGAGACGGGTGTTCATGCAACACAGGCGAATGGTGYGGCTTGCTTAGGTCTTGCGGCGTGTCAATAGGTGAATTTGGCGCTTCCGGCTTACTCACACGATTGCTTATTGCGATTTTTGCGTGTTCCTCATGCTTTTCTTTGCGTGCAATTTGTGGCGGATCTTCACAACTCAGCTGCTTGCTGTCATCTGCTGGCGCAGATAATCTCACTGGTGTCACAGCTGACATTAGCGGACCGCCAGCTGGTGCGCCATAAGTTGGAAACTGTTCCACAACAGCACCACCCGGTCCAGGCGCCAGCAACATGGGCGGAAATATCTGTGTGTGCCGTTGATAGTGAACCTTCAGATTGCCCTTSGTTGTAAATTTGCTGCCGCAGACGTTGCAGTGAAAAGGTCGCTCGCCAGTGTGTGAGCGCAAGTGTATCTGCAGTGCCGAGAAGGAGCCGAAGATCTTACCACAATATTTGCAGCGGTGTTTAAATATCTCACCACGACCCTGCGCATCCTTCTGCGCGTACTCATACTCGTCTTGTAGGTGTGAGGCATGCAAGCTTTGTGAGGCCGAATCGAGCACCTCCTCGGTGCGGCGTTGCAACATCTCCAAGCAGTTCATCTCATTCGGTGCAGGCGATGGATCATGATTCGTGATAATACTAGAAGCGAGCGAGGAGCTAATATCRCACATCAAGGGTTGATAATTGCTGGTGCTATGTGCAACAGCACCCAGACTAGTACTGCCTGTATTACTAGCTTCCTCAGTTCTGGCATGCTTTAACGCCGGCTCCTTCGCCTTCTTATTTGTTCTCTCTTCAGTCTTTGTGTTCTCTTCATTTAACGCAGATGGCGTCCGCGACACGCTGAACGGCTCATTGGCTTTCAAGTCGTTTTGCGCACTTGCTGCATTCAATGCCACACTTGTAGCTACAGCTTCCGCCAGCTTCTCCTCCGCTTCCGCCGGTGGCGTTTGCAAGTATTTACGCTTTGGCTCGGACTCATCTGCTAGCGGTTGCTCTTCCAGCTGCTCGGCATCCATTGTCAGATCGCCAGCGCGCTTCAGTTGACTCTGCAGATGTTGTATTAGCTGCAGTTGCATTAGATGTTGCCGTTGCACGTTCAGTATCGTCGATTGCACCATCGCCAGCTCGTTCATCGCTTCGCCGTAATTTTGTGCGCCGCTKAGCGCTGAGGCGGCAAATTGYGCCACCGCCACTTTGGTGTGTTGTAAAGCCTCCAATGCCACGTGACCGCTACCGGGCAGTCGATTGCTYGGCAGCACAGACAAATCCAACGCCTCATTGCTGTCGCCCGCCAACTCCTCCGACTCGTCCTCGCCTTCATCGCGCTCTTCCACACTGCTACGTTGCTCCGCCAGTTCTACGCTGGCCGCACGCATATTGCAATGGGGATCGACGTTCTCGTCGACGACCGCGCTGTCGGGCGTAGAATTGGCGCTCTTCAAAGGCAAACGGTTGTCCACCTTGCGTTCATCCCCAGAAGTCGCATCGTCGCCGTTCTGCTCAGTGCGTTCGTCGCTGCCCACAACAGCGCCGCCAGCGCCACCGCTACCGCCATTATTATTGCGATCGGCATCCAGTTCTTTGCTCAAGTTGCTAATGCTGCCGCTACTATTGCTACCACTCGAATTGCTGCGCAAACCGCGATAGTTGATGCGATTATGAAAAATGGAACACATGCTCTGCGACTCTCTCTCTCTTATGACTTCCCAGTAACCGGTGTAGTCCAGCGGACGGCACAAGCTTCCATTAGCAGCTTCCAAACTCTCGTAGGCCTCGCGATTTTCCAACCCTCATTGGTCGCTTATGGCTATCGGCGTCTCCAGCGGCTTAAGGTTGCCTTCCAAACGGAGTATTGTTCGTATAATTTTGAACTGAAAAGAAATAAGCACAAAAGTGCATGGAATAATTAGCGTTTCTTTACTGGGCTAAATAGATACGAGAATATTTGTCAACAACACAAATAACGTCAATAAATTTATTTAATATCTGCCGGCATTTATGCACATCAATAATATGTTTATTTTTTGAATATTTAACACAAATCATTTCTTTTTGTTCGCATTCTTGGTCTCGCGCCGGCTTGCCTGCCCTCAATCGCGATTTCCAAAATATCTCGCCGACGCCGCCTGTACACGTAAGTGAGGCATGATAATCGGTACAAATAATCGTGTACACGCAATCGTTGGCGAAATAACGGTGAACTTTATGATAAGTTTTTTTTTCATGCCATTTAAAATGAATATATGAATAGTTTGCGTATGAACGGAATAAATGAACATATTGCATATGTTTAGGCGGCCCGCAGTATAACTTTATTTATTTTTTACGCTTTTGGATTAATTTTAAGCTTCAGTATTATTTTTTGTTATTTTAAAAAATAAATGTTGCGAATTTCGTTCCATAATTGTTATGAGAGCCTGCTAGATGATTCCATCTTAGCAGCTGTAGATAATACTGGAGAGATTTTTCCTCTACAGATGCTATAACTTCTCCATTTTTTGGGTTTTTAATGGTGCCAAGCGAGAATTTGAAAAGCAACCAACCAGTAAATGACTCGATTCCGACTCATTGTAGTTTATTCGAGTTATAAAATATAGTCAAAATAAACAGAGAATTCTCTTCGAATGGTTTCTCTATTTAATTCAGGTAATATCTTAAACTTAGAAACTCGAGAATACTAGAGAGTATTTTCTTCCAGAATTCCCGGTTTTTTTTTTTTTTTTGATCATATTTCATAACCCGTATAAACTACTATGAATTGAAACCTGGTAATTTAGTGGTTACACTTGGCGCCATTAAGAACCCCAAAAATTTTGAATTTATGCTCTTATAGTCTATAGTAAATATTTCTCTCTGCTTTTCTTCGAGAAATTTACTCTTTCTATTACAAAATGCATGACCTGAGTTAATTGATTTAAAAAAATTGGTCTACATAGAAATAAGTGCTAAGACCTTTRATACGACATTTTTTACAGTTATCAAACGAAATTCCTGTTGCGGCTCCAAAAGAGGATTAGATGTTCTGAAAATCTCCGAAAGTCGGAAGTTTTAGTTCAAATTCAAAAGAATTCACGAATCAACATAAATATTGCATATAAATTAGAAGGATACCCCCCAAAAAGAAATTCTGTTATTTTTCTGGAGCTTGGGGTGATTTGGATATCAAAACTCTCAAAAATCGAAAGTTTTAAATCAAATTCTGAAGAAATTAGGAAGCAACGTCAATGTAGCAAACCCTCTCAGTCTCCCATCCAAAATGTGGTTCGGACCCCCATATTCATTGAGTGATGGTAAATGTTATTCGCCCAAAACCCTAAAATAAGGAGCACTGAGTTAGTTCTTATCCGTAAAAATTTTTTTCTTCTGAAACTGAAAGATAATGTTTTTAAACTTATATTTAGAGTTTGAAGCCTCTCCGACCAGGTTAGACAAAGCCGATCCTAAAAGGTTTCTTGGACAGCTTAGAATTCCGGTCCGTTGTGACATCTACAAACAACTACATACTGCATCATAAGACCATTTTAAATCGACAAAGCAAAGCCTGTTACAAATTTATTGAGACGGCTTATAACAGTTTCGGCTATGGCTTCTGGTATGCCGAAAAGCAAGATACCCAGAAAGCCGCTCAACTAACTGCAAAATTAATATTGAATCCGAGTAAGTATCGATGGAAGATTCTGAACCCACCAATGTACTGCTAAGCATATAGTTCTCCTTCCACCTTGGTATCTGGTAAGCAACAGTTATAGCCGAGTTAACAACAGCTCGCCAGCCGTTTCTTCATTTCGTCATTTGGCGCCAAGGTCCTTCTGCATCTAGTCTTTCCAACGGAGGGCAGGTTTTCCTCTTTCTCTGCTTCTCCGGCGGAACTGCATCGAACACTCTCAGAACTGGAGTTTTTTTTCAACTATTCGCTGTCTCTTGATTCGCTGAACTATAACAATATCGCCGTATATCTCGTACAACTCATCGTTCTATTGACTGCAGCTCTCCCCTGTGCCAATACGCAAAGGACCATAAATCTTCCGCGAAACCTTTCTCGCGRAAACTCATATCGCCGACTCATCGGATGACGTCATTGTCCCCGCCTCCACACCATATAGCAGGATGGAAATAATGAGGGACTGACAGGGTTTGGTCTTTGTTCGTCGGGAGAGGACTTTACTTTACAATTGCCTACTCAGTCCAAAGTAGCATCCGTTGGCAAGAGTGATTCTGCATTGGATTTCTAGCCTGTGATGATGGTTTTTTATGTTGTTTCCAAGATAGACGAAATTATCTACGACTTCGAAGTTTTGACAGTCAACAGTGACGTGCGAGCCAAATTGAAAATACCATGACTGTTTTATTTGATGATAGCAGATATTTGGTCTTGTCCTCGTTCACAACCAGACTCATACGCTTCGCTTCCTTATCCAGGCTGGAAAAAGCAGAACTAACGGCGTGGTTGCAGTTTATGTACACTCTTTCAGAAGATTGTAATTACTCTATTTAGCTCTGTAGGTTTTACTATTTTCTCCAGCATAAGGTTGAAAAAGTCACAGAATAGRGARTCGCCTTRTCTGAAATCYCCTCAATTTGACTTTAAGAGTCTAMAAATGRACCARCCYGCCTCSTATAACTAGRRATWGATTAACTATGATAACCTTTCTTCATTACCGCTTTCGCACTTCTAAGTAGTACATCTATTGCTACGGTAACTTTTTAAAAACTGGTTATATGCTTTGAAAAATAAGGGTTTATGTAGTATTCGCGGCTTTATAATATATCATTGACCTTCCTTCTGTGCTTTGAAGATGCTTCATATCTACTTGAACCGCTATAATTATATTTTAAAAGAAGGGTTTAGGTATATAGAGTTTGCACCATATAATACCTCATTAACCTTCCGTTAAGCTTTGATGCACAAACTCTTTTCGGATTATCCAAAAACCGTTTTCTCTGAATCCCCCAAGCATATATACTTCCTACTTCTTTTGGAATGAACATATCATCATTGAAGGTATCATAACCGGTTTTCGTCTACCAGGTATAAAACTTGCCGACCCAGCCTAATTTAATGGCTTAAGCCTTATAAGGAATGTGAGAAAACAATTATTAAAACAATTACATCATTTAGGGCCACCTTGTTACATCTTAGAGCGCTGTTTGAAAAATATACTCGTAGAGTCATATTCTTCAACTGAAATTTTACGATTTCTRCCAATTTCTTGAAGAGCCCTTTGCCAATAAAAATAATATTTAGTTTCAAACGCGCARAACTAAATAACTTTATACACAGTTCGGCATGCTTTCTATACTTCACAGCCTCAATAAGTTKCTGGCACGCGCCACATGTTGGCAGAAATTTTCCGGGTGCGATAAAAATGTGTCATTTCGTAAATTTCGTCTCTTGTAGGTAGTTTTCATTTAAGTACCAATTCGATAGGCGTTTACTTGCSCTGAAATATATGTAATATATGTTTTGTTGCTTTCGTATTTTCGCCTGCTATCTTTTAGTAATTGCCAGCAAATGTTGATGGCGGTAATTTATTGATATATTGCTAGGAATAACTCAGCGATATCTGTGCTGCTGGCTGTGACCGCGCGGTGCTGTGGTAACTTGGAATAATTGTCGCGGATTTTCGTCGCTCCCGTATCAGCGAATATATAATGAGGCGCATTTATATTTATATGTAGCTATATGGCGTGTTTGTGGCGCGGTGTAGTGCGCGCTCTTGGCGGCAGATGAGACGCTGAAGTGTGACGGTGGTTGCATACATGTGCCTGTTTGCGGCATTGGTGACCAACTATTGCCACCCACACTGCAACAATGCGGCTGTATTAGTCGTGTGGCAGTCATAAATTGGCAGGATAAAACTATTTAAATGTGTAGCGGTATGGCAAGCGCTACTACGTCGACGGCGGCGCCAACGACTGCTTGTCGGCCTCTACTTGTGCCACTTCATATTAGAATAATTGCATAAATGTTTAATGCATATTTAAGGTTTATTGTTGGTGTGATTGTCGTGCGCTCAACCGSTAACTTTTATCAGTATAATTCTACTTTTTTGTATTTGATTATATTATAAAATTCGGAAACTCACGCAACAATCATGCAATCACAGCCTATGATTGCTGCAATACTGCTTTAATTTCCAGCCAATAGCGCTGAGAGTGAGTTCAAAAGGACAACGGAGTTTAGTGACTTTATATAAACTTACGTCTGTCTAACAATTGAGTACACATGTGCTAGGTTTACAGTTAAATGCAACAATGTGGCACAATAACTTGCAAAAATTCCATGAGTAATGTCTCAAATATATATGCATACAAATAATTCGTGAAAATTTCGTTCCTAAGAAATAGATGCCTCTTTTAAATCATAACTAATAATATTTAATATTTCTTTAAAATTATAATTCCATTATCAATTAGTACTTTAGAATCGAAAAGCACTACCATTACCATTACATCTGTCATAAACTTTTCCATTCTGTTACAATTTCTATTAGGAATGCAATTACCATTACTAGTTTTATTGATTATTATAAGCAATAAAGTTACCATTACAAATTATTCCGATTTTCCGATTACCATTACAAGTTGTACAATTATATAATATTAAGAAATTCAATTACCAAATGCAATTACCATTACAAACTGAATTAGCAAATACTAACACATACAAATTGCATATTTTATTCTTATTATCCACATTACAATATTTAGCATTTGCATTACCATTACTTATACAAGTATCAGTAATTAACCYATTACTATTTGCAATACAATTATAATAATTTGACGAAATATTAAAAAATTTCAAAAGTTTAAAAACTTGAAAAAATTTTGATTTCAAAAGTAATTAAAATTTCATTACTACTATAGTCATCATTACATTTGCAATACAATTACCATTTAATTGTAATTATTCAAAAGATGTCTAAGAATTTCTTTAATACAAGCAATTCTATAGTAAACATAACAAATTGCCATTACTTTTAGCAATACAATTAAGATTACCTTCTAGAAAAAGTAATATTATTATTAATGTTAATAAAAAACTCTCAACGCATTTAAAGTTATGATTACTATCTCATCTACTTTTCGGAAACGTAATTACTAATACATTGATTGAKTGAATTACATACGACTACCAACATAACTTTCAAATTCATTAAAAGTTATAATGATTATTTCAACAAGTTTTCGGAAAAGTAATGACTAATAAATTATTAATTACCACCAACATTACTCTTAGTATTACAAGTAACATTGTTAACACCAGTCGCACAAGGATTCATTACTAAGTTTTCAAAACTTTTGGCAATATGATTACCCTTTTATATTACCACCAAATGATGATTGTAACAGCATTACAATTCCTTTTTTATTATAATTGCCGGAAACTTACTTATATTATATTACCATTACAAATACCGAGCCATAAAATTACATTACGATTTAAATTACAAACCCATTACCTTCAAATGCATCACAAACTCTAATTTCTRACATTAATCATATCAATTACATTTRCCAATTCCATTATCAGTAKTGATAACAGATCTACCAATACTTATGTATAGAGTTTGAATTCCGGGAATTCCCACTAAAATTTTAAATTATGCGAGTGTGAATAAAAAATTGCTCGATGTTAAAAGAAAAATGCGAACACATACGAAAATTGCGCCTGGGAAAGCTTTAAGCGGTGGCAGCAACRATTGCAGGAACTGAAGTGAAAGAATTCGCCGCGGCCGATTGCAATGAAACCGGAATTGTTGGTGCAACRCTGTGAGTAGCAAATTTTTTACACTCAAGGTGCACTAGTTTTTACGCTAGTAATCGGCAATCGGTAACTAAGAGTCTTGCGGCATGCAACCGGATTTCACAAGTGTATATCAATACACACATATATGGTAAGCAGAAGATCTGCCAAACGCGCAAGCAACGCGAGCCGCACATAATTAATGCTAAAAATAATGTACGCAAATACTGGCAATAATTTTCAGCACAGCAACAGCAACAGCAGCMATAGCTTGCAATATCAACTATTATTGGTGCGATGTGACAGCGCGTGGACGTGGTTGGCAGCGAAGACGTRCGTGGCACATTTTAGCCGTTGCAAGTTGCGAGTAGTTGAAAAATGCTCATATTAATTAATGTTGAAGAGATTAACTGTATTAAATGCGAGCATATTGCAAGCCTATGCGTTGTTGTAGATGCAGCGGAAATAGTCTGACGACGTGCGGTAAACAATTACGAAAGGGTTTCATATGATAGTAAATGCGTACGAATGTTGGTATGTACATATATACACCAAGGTAGTCCTAAACGAACTTTTTGGTATGAAATTCAAAAAATCTTGATAGTGCTTCTCTCACACATATGTACATACATATATATAATAAAGGAGTGTTGTGAAGGTAAAGAGGCTAACACTGCTTAACTTTGGCGTAAGCGCTACTGTCATGATTAGCAAATAAATTAGCGATTACTACCACGATGTCTAATAAAATTATTYGATAATCGTAGCAATGGCTAATTAACTACCACGATTACTACTTCGATTGTTACGATAACCAAGTAATTTTATTCGATTACTCTGATTATTAAGTAATTACCACGGTAGTAATCGGTACGATTCTAATAATCGGCAGGTAATCATAGTAGTAATCGTGGTAGATAGTTGATAAACGTAGTAATCATGGTATTTACTTGGTATCAAAGTAATCGTAGTGGTAATCATAATAATCGTGATTGTTAATTAGCGATTGCTACGATTACTAAGTAACTACCGCGATTACTACTACGATTACTGCTATGATTATCAAGTAATTCGATTAATACGATTACTGAGTACTTACTACGATTACTACAACGATTACTTCTACGATTACCAAGTAATTATATTCGATTAATACGATAACCAACTAACTACCACGATTAATAGTACGATTACTACTACGATTACCAAGTAATTGTATTCGATTAATACGATTACTAAGTACTTACTACGTTTACTTCTACTATACTAATAAAATTACTTGGAAATAGTAGTAGTATCGTGGTATTTACTTGGCAATCATTGTAGTTAATCAACCATTATCAAGAWTTTTACGACTACCAAATAATTTTTATTAGTAATCGTGGTAGTAATCGCTAACTTATTTAGTAATGGTAATTGTAATCATACTATCAAGGACTTTCAATTAAAACCGTACATTCAGTACACATTTAATTTCAAGGGACTGATAGATATTGTATTARTTTTTGAATTTTTACGCCGTATTTAGGCTACTTTTCTATACAAATTTACGAACCGTGAAAATTCACATATATTTTAAAAGTTTAGTCTATTTAATTATTCTCCAACTATAATAAAAAAAAACAATTATTTAAAATATATTTTAAGCATTCAGTGTTCTCATAATTTAACTGATTCCCATTTTAGTATATTTTTAAGTCAAAAGACGCTGCTAAAATATTTATTAATCGATTTTCGCTGGAAAAGCAATAAATTTATTGTTTTTTTAATTCCATGTAAACAAAGCCATATTTTTACCATATTTTTATGTAAATACTACGTCTTCGGTAAAAAAAAAACGAAATAAGATAAGYGGTCGGCACACTCTAGCGCCGGCCAATTACGTAATTGCAATAAARTATTTAAAATACTTATCAAATGAGCGTAAATAAAAATAATTTATGTAGAGCTGTTTAAGTATTTTAAAAATGCTTTACATCGAAATATTTTTGTGAAATTAACAAAAATWACCTGTTCGGACTCATCAGTTACTCYTGCATGCTTCAGAAACAAGGATTTCAAGAAGGTTGAATACCAAAATATGCTTTCTTTATAAAGAACTASAACWAGAATAACGAGGGTAAGGWTGAGAGACAAGCCGTATATTTTWCAGGATGCAATGGTGACTCATGTCAGAAATAAGCCTGATCGCTGAAGATGATTTTCCGATGAAAATCCGGATCATTTTCAAGTTGTTGCGTCAATTTGACCTTGTAAGGATGTAAACCAAGATCTTTACACAAAATTTGCCACAACGACGTCACAGAGATGCTCAGCGCTTGAGAACGACGTGCGATAGACTGATTTGGGACTTCTCAAATTGATGCAATTGATGCACAAGCGGCTGTAATATTCTCGATACTTCTTTGTCTCGCTTGCACTGGAACATTAACATTTTGTACTGTGCTGTACTTAATTGTTGATCTAACAGGATGATTTTAATAATTGCGACTCTTTGTTGGATCGTATATCTTTCCATGATGACATGACAAATCTTACTGAAAAGAAATTTGTGAAGAGCGGAAAAAATATAGCGTCGTTTGCTGTCCCTATCGTTCTGCGCAACAAGCATGTTGTATCACTTTTTGTGGAAGTCTAAAAATCTTTACATCTTACATGCTTACGTGCTTATCAGTAACACTTAAGTAAATACTGCCCGTGTATTGAGTTCCCTCAGCTGTTGGCTCTATAGAATTTTTTAAAATGTGCTTGCAACGGTTTGTTTTATGATTATTTACCGTCAATTTAACAAATTTATTGGCATAAATAAGCAACTAGGCACCACAAGCGCCGGCCCACATACACATTCACACACAAACACACCCATACATACGAGTGTATAGAATAGACGTGCTTATAACCTAACCTAAAGCATCATCCGGCTAGCAATCAGCATCGACAAAGTGCCAGTCAATGTGTCAGTTGTAAATACATATGTACATGCATTTGTATTTGTTCAATGGGCCCTGCGGCATTACAACAACTTGCATTATGCGCAATATACATACTCTCATATATTATAAATACTTCTATGTTCTGCTTGTGAGTATATATCGTTCATACATAGTTAGTATGTGCTATTAAAAAATCAATTTATTTAATGTATTGTGATGTGAAGAGATTCTTATAGAATTACAGATACCACCCACGCTCTAAACTGTTAATAGATATACAGATATGTATGGTAAATACTCTTATGTAGTATGAAACGACGAAGAAAGGCAAGTTATATTAAATTAACCCCTTTGTTACAAAATGGAGGAATTCATTTTGCCAGACAGATATCATCGGAGTGTTGTTATTACCTGTCGGGGTGTGATCAATGTTAGAAATGTATTTCTTCTTATGCAGCCTGGAAGAGGAATTTATCCTAGATCACGCCTAGGTGAGCTAACTCATATGTACAACAAAGTGCACTCTTAGTGTGGATGTTAGRAAATATRGTGATAATATAATATTTACTCAGGYTGTAGTCGAGTCCATATGACCCCGGACTAAATACCCCAGCTGGCCGTCCTCATCCTTTGGAAGGTCTTATCGTAATGTTATTCTCAAACTTTGTGCCAGTGGGACTTCTTTTTGTTTCTAAACATAGAAAAGTCACTCGCCGAGCAGAAATTTTAGTAGAAATAAGAGGTCATCTCCACCAMGGAGACCTACTTAGAAAACCTTCAAAAAAAAAAAAGTATTTTTCAAGCGCGTTAAAAAAATTGAAACAACTCCATCAAGTGTATCGCCCTTCTCGGCTCTTAACAATTTTATCTTGGAGCGACGATGCTTTCACTCGCTAAGAAGTTTAAAAACCTCCAAAGACCGGCTACTCTACGAACTACACCAATAATGCCTCTTGATCCCATTCTACACATAAAATCCTGTGGATATTTCCGGCAGGTGCATTGCTGCCAAACCCGCTCCGAAGCTCATTGAATCTGGGTATATGAAAACCACATTCCACCTCACTTTGCAGATTTAGGGAATTTGTGTATATAAAGCGCCCCGGCCAGGGACACATTGCAATTCTCCGCTACTTCAATTCCATTCCTCACAATCTAGACCACTGCATGCGGAACCGGCGGTCCCTTCACTGCTCACCCACACGAGATTCGTGGGTGGGACGAAGCCCTGAGAGTAGGGGTGCAGTGAGCTTCTTCACGGATGGATCGAAGTTTAGACAGAGTTAGAGGGTAGGAAGTGAAGTCTTCTATCGGAGGCTCTTCATCACCTTTAGCTGCAGGCTGCCAGACCACTGTAGAGTCTTTCAAATGTAGGGGGCTTTTATTGTGATCTTACGCTCTAACACAAGACCTACTGACCTTACATACGGTTTGTTGGTCGAAGACCAACTCCTCTGCGACTTCGAGAACTTTCTGGCTTAGAGTGGAGCGTAGGAGATCTACTGACCTGCATGCCTTTAGCAAAGTTCAAAAGATTTCTCTCATAGACTTTTGAGTGTTGTTTAAAGCTTTTCCTTCGCGATTAACTGTATGCAATTGGTAATTCATATACTCATAAGGGACCAGGAACAAAATCATGTTCCATTCCTCAGCTTATTGATGGACAAAACTCCAGATGAGTATTTAATAAAAAGTTTATTATATGTTTTTATGCAACGAAAAAATAAATTTCACTTTGAACATGCGCTAAGGAAAAAAATTCCAAACAAGGCAAAAACAACAAACATTTTAGCGCTACAGCAACAAAGAGGAACAATATAACAACAAATATTATTTTACACATTTATGCATAAAGGAAGCAATTGCAATGAAACAACCGTTCTAATTGCACTAATTCAGTGCTCCGCATACCACAAGCCCAACACCGACAACTTGCARTTGATGAACTTCTGTCACCACATACACACATACATATGTATGTACCATATAGACATGAGTGCACTTTGAGTGCTCGTTCGGCTCCTAAAGAAATTTCCAACAAAAACTTCCTGTCAGCAGGTGGTCCATCAAAGCAGCAAAACAAGCGCCAGTGCAGATTTCCGCTTATTTAAATACTTAAATATACATACATAAGTATATGCCTGCTACTCCACCGTCCATCGAATCACCTGCCCGATGCAAGGCAGCTTGCTTCAAACACCCACCACACTCCATTATTTTCTCATTTCTCTCTTGGCAGTCTCTACTTTAATGCATACTTCGGCGACTTTGTTTAACGCGGCGTTTATGTTTCGTCGCTCGTGGCTCGTAGACTCGTAAATATTTGTGGAAAACCCAAACACAAGTCAATCATTTGCACGATTCGTAAATTATGGACATTTCATAGTACACACATATTTCCAAATTAAATTCGAATAAATTTTCATCACCACCGTCGGCGTTGATTATGCCTGCGCTTTCAGTTAAAAAAGTTAATTCGGCAAATATCGAAGTATGTATATATGTAGGTACAGATGTATGCATGGAAGCACCTCGATCGCTTTACAATATAGATTCATACGTGAAACGATCGGTTTAATTGATGGTTGATTTATGGTGTTGTTGATTTGCATACATAYAAATCGATGAAAATATGCACGCATGTACTTAATGTTAAAAAATGCTTCACTATTTCGCAAATAGAGTTGTGACCCTGTAGGAAATTATAGCGGAGGCAAAAATTATGCTTAAGTTATAATGCTCAACAAGTCGGCTTAATTTACTCGAGCTCCATGGCTTTCTGATGAGTCAGTTCAACGTTTATCMAGAAAATTTCTCTCACATAAAACTACTTGTTATTGACCCAGACAGCCCCCATTGGGTAGAGGCTAGAATTTGGTGGCGCCATTCCTTGCATGTCGTAACACGTGACTAAAATACAGTACGCACTACCTCTATTGTTTGGCTTGCCTCGTAATTTCAGCATAGTCTTGAATGAGTTTTTAGACTTTGAATGAGTTTATTTCTGATGAAAAACAGCTCATTGGTTTCGGCCTTTTCGGAAGATTCGTGGTGGTCAAAGTGGTAGAATTAWAAATTCAGTTTAGTGTGGAGTCGCACAGCAACCGGGTGCCGGACTCACAGCACGGCAAAGATTTTAGGTTGGCCTCGAACCCAACCAATTTGATCAACGCTTTTTTTTGATCTATGTACTTTTAAGTATCCTGGAGTAAGGCCGTAGTCGGCAGGTACTCAGTAGATAAGCAATTCTCCACTACTTCGATTACATTCTTTGCAATCTAGACCACTGCATCGCAGAACCGGCGCTTCATTCCCGGTTCACACACGCAAGATTCGTGGGCGTGATGAAGCCGTGATGAAAATAAGCAGTGAGTTTCTTAACGGTTCGAAGTTATGAGAGAGGGTCGGAAGTGGAGTCTTCTGTCGGGAGCTCTATTATCCGGCTTTTGCAAGACCGAAATCGAAATACATCGGTAGCAAACCTTTGGAGAATCTAGAAAAGTGGCTTTGATTGATAATAATCGCCTTAGTAAATTCGTGGTAAGCTCAAAACGCTTCGACGATCTGTAAGGTGAAACATTTCAAGGAGTTTTTGAATAACAGAAAGCACAAATATTTGTTCAAGTGAAATCGATTGATTTTGTATCAATCCTACGACCTAACCTAACCTAACCTTTCGAAATGATACAAGCTCTAAAAACTTTTTATRACGTATGCTTTGAGACTTGCGAATCTGAAACTTTCCAAAATGGGAGGCTATCACTTCGACAGCAAGTTTGAAAAAAACTTCTTTTGGGGAGAAGAGAGATTGAGTAAACTTTAACACTTGCATCAAATAGCTTTTTGAACAGTGTGTGGCAACTACAGGGAAAAGCTTCTAAACTGTCTCATGAGATCGCTTGAATAGTCTACTTTCAAGATTATAGTTATCAATTATGCTTTATAGAACAATAACTTACTCTTTCATTTCATTTTCCAAAAAATAAAAAAATAATAAAAAAAATTAAAGGGATTATTTTCCAAATCCAATAGCGAAAATATTCCTACCATACCGCCGTGTTTCGACTCAATTTCGTTCAGCGCGGATATTGATCAAAAATCGATGCAATTTTAATGATTGATTGATGCCGATGTTTTCTTTTTCAATTAATCTTCCAATTGGAGGCGCATCCAAAAACAATGTGTGGGTGCTATGAGCGCCGCCTTCACCACACCTGCTGCAAAAGAGTTCGTTGCTACAACACATGCATAACTATATGTGGGAGTAAGCAGATGTGCGTGTGCGTGTGTTAGTGTGGCGCACACCTCAGTTGGCTGAATTGGCAGTTGGACGTAAATTAATTCGTTGTTTTATGAACGCAGCGATCATTTGGCTGTATTAGTGTTTGTCGACAGCCAATTCACACTTCCTGATTTTTAATATTTCCAGCATATAACTCTTTGCCTGCAAGCGACTTCGTCTACAAGTATTTATTATTGTATTATATTTGTAATTTCCTTTTTCGATCGTTATTTGCTGTTTTGTTACACTTGCGAGCCAGCCGTCTGTCTGCCGTCTGCCGTCGTCTGGCTGGCGTTCAATTTTTGCTCCAAAACAATTCACACTTGCATTCAACACAGTACTGTATTCGAGATTTATTACTTTTTAAAAGGCCCGTCTAGGCGTATGTGTTTGTAGAACTCTTGCTTGGCTTGCCTTACCTTGTTGTTGTTGTAACAATGTTGCATTCTTGCGTATACTGTTTGCTTACGAAATTCATGAATGAAGTGTAGCAACAATATTGTTGCATGAAATTTTCATCAATGAATAAATGTACTGGTGGCATGATKGAATAGACGAACGTGGTGGGTGTGCTTGGCGTTGTTTGTGGAGCAGATTGAAAGTCACTCAAGTTGGTTGAGATTAATGGCTTAAATGAATGTTAGAAGGTAATGCGACTTTGCGGCGCGGTTTTTGATAACAAATGAGTTTGTTTARACAGTTGTTTTTTGCATAAAAAAATTTTTAGAAATAGTAAAAATTTAAAATTGTTTGAATAATAAATATTTAGAGATCATAAGGAGTCGAATATTTTTTTATTATTATTATATAATTTATAAAATTTTATTTTGGTTTCCAATTTATTTACTAATTTAATTATTTTCGTTTTTCTTTTCAGGTCAGTAATGCTTTTTCATATAGTTAGACGATGTAAGGTGAGTGGTTTCCCGAACTCCAAAAAATTTTCCAATTATACTCTGAATGGGGTATGTTAAAACAAAACGTTGGAGGCCCTTTAGAATATATGAAGGGTAGTCGAAAAGTCTTTTCGTATTTGTAATTAAACCTCAATGTGTTTTTTTTATTTATAATTTACTTTGATGAACCAAGTATGTACCATTTTGGTCGACCACTTTTTCCATTAAGGGAGTTCTGCATTAGTCGAAACAAATGGTAGTGCGAAGGTGCAAGGTCAGAGGAAGTCGCGGAGATCTTCGAGTCTCTTCTGGAACTTTTAAGAAAAAAATTTCCAGGCTCACCTCTATTATCAGTAAAAGCATCTAAACAGCTTCTAGTCTAAGTACTATAGCAAACTTTCTGACTGCGTTAGGCATTAAGCGCTGTATTCAGCAGTCATTTTCCAAAGATGAATAGGCGCTGAAAATGAAAAATTTTGAATGGAGTTGCA
>NW_017535631.1:414221-419068 GCF_001853355.1 Bactrocera latifrons | reverse complement strand
TCTAAGTTCTATAGCAAGCTTTTAGCTGCGTTAGGCCTTCAGCGCTTCATTCAGCAGTAATTTTCCTTAGCTGAATAAGCGCTGAAAATGAAAAATGTTGAACGGAGTAGCAGTCTAAGTTCTATAGCAAGCTTTTCATCTGCGTWARKYATTCAGCGGTCATTTCGCTTAGCTGAATATAAGCTGAAATTGGAAAACTTAGTTTGGAGTGGCAGTCTGTGTTGAATGCAAGCTTTCATCTGCGTTAATCATTCAGCGGTCATATTCCTAAGTTTAATAAGCGCTGAAGTGGAAAACTTGGTTTGGAGTTGCAATCTAGGTACTATAGCAAGTTTTTCGACTGCGTAAACCATTCAGCACTTTATTCAGCAGTCATTTTCCTAAGCTTAATAAGCGCTGCAAACGGAAAACTTGTTTGGAGTGGCAGTATTAGTATATTTTTATTAAATTAGTACAAATTATTTCATTATCAGACAATTTTAGGTTTATAAGTACTTATACATAAATATATGTATGTGTATATTCCTAAGTAGTTTACAGCTTTCTCAAAGCTAAAATGTTTTGACTTCTATAAGTTGCATACAATTTTAAGTTGGCTACTTAGTGCCCAGTTGAAATTTCTACATATAAATTCATACCCAGATCAGCGATATTTCGACGTGCGACAATAGCTATCTACGTATCTACATATGATTGCATGCCTGTATCCGATTCGACCTCAGAAAGAAATTATGTGGGGTAAAGCATATTTYTATCGATATTTACATATAAATATGCATATGTACATACATAAACAATATACAAGTCTGTATGCATATATACATACACATGTTCGAATTTTGCATAGATTGTCCACTTAAGATTAAGACCTGAATAATTTATATACATTTCATATGATTTTAATTGTTTGCAATGGCCACCAAGTTAACATAATACTTTGTGGGGCAGACAAACTGCCGAACAAAGCCACACACACATAAATGAGCAACAACAGCAGCAAAAATGGCAACATTATGCAAAAACAATGGCGCACCAAATGCAACAACAAAAAGCAARAAAATTAAACGGCAAACGATAAGCGTATAAGCAAATGAGAACAAAAGGAGCAGCGGACAGTGTGTGTAAAAACATTGTGCACCGCTGCTATCATAAATAAAAGCAAAATTACACGAGATCGGCGCTATTTAGTTATGTATGTATGTATATATTTATGTACACTCTTATACATACATACATATTTATGTTCATTCATGCAGACTCATATGCAAAATGGTAGGCGGCCAACAATGGAATTCATAGAAGCAAAAACGTGGAGAACTTTTGAAAAAACTTTAAGAACTGAAATGCGAAAAAGGTGGACAATAGCTTCTACATATAATGGTTAAGCGCAGCATAAGTGCACATTAGCAACAACAAAAATTTATTTACAAACAACTACAGCTTTTGCACAGGACCAAGGAATAACATTTTTTAAGCAAAAAATTTGGAAAAGATATCAAAACCAATAAAAATAGTCACAACGATATAGACGAAAGCTAAAATGAATGCAGGAAAACCCAGATCTATAACTCAAAATCTTCTTCTTCTTTATTGGAGCAAACATCCGCTTATACATTCGAGGCTGTTGCGTCCATTTCATTGGAGTATTTTTTTAACGTAGCGGGTCCCAAGCCCATTGCACAACCCTTGAAAGGGATGATTCGCATTTTCACTTTAGTTCGCCTTCAAAGGAATGTTCTTTGGCTACTCAGAGGCTACTTGCTCTTAGACCGGAAGTCATGAGCTGCTTGAGCCATATGTAAAAGAATCGGCTCTAGCTACTCCCAAGAGAATGGTACTCAAAGAGCATATATTATATATGAACGGCAGACTCTACGACCTTATTTTTGACAAATCTTTTACAAGCATTCCCAAATGATTTTTCTCGTGTGGAAAGGGGAGAATCACCTGAAGAAATCTTTGTCTTCTTAAATTTGGGCATAGCAATTACTATATTTCCAAGCAAATCAGAGTAAATCCACGGTTCGACCTGGCAGCAGCTGGAAAATCATATGCCGAGTTTCTTCTTTCTCTATTAGCCTGAAGTAGCTTAATAAGACGGATACAACGAAAACTTACTCAGGTAGTCTTTATTTAGACATCTCATGTAAAGGGGAGAATCGAACAAGGCACTGGTATAACTCAAATTAATTTGGTTTAATCAACTAGAGTTAGAATAGAAGGAGTGTACAAAAAATGGAAATAGGAAGAATCTTAACAGGAAAGGTATTTGATAAGCCAAGCTTTAATTCGACATCTCTTAGAAATTTGATATAAGCAACTAGAGTTAGAATAGAAGCATATGCAAAAAAAACAAAATAGAWGAAGAACCTTCATAGGCATTTTTTATTAGAAAAACCTTGGTAAGCGGTGAATTGAAAAAACTGTTGTAATAAAACTGGTATAAAAATATTAGTTGAGCCTTTGAAAGCATGTAAATCGACAAATACAAAAACTGATATAATGAAATTGGTATAAATATACTGGTATAAACACCTAAAGATGGATTCATTTATTTTGCTTGGACGTTTGAAACCTTGGAAAGCGATTGCGATTTGCGCTTTAAAAGAACTCAATAAAAGATGTACCGCTTTATTGTATTTGAAATTTTGAAACCTAGGAAAGCGACGAATTTAAATAATTAATCTGGTATATGTGTATTGTACTGTACTTAGAATCACGTCATTGTAATTTATTGGCCTACATTTCATCTGAAAACCTTTAGAAAGCGGCAAATTGAAAACCTGGTATAAAAATAAATATATATGTGCTACTTTATTGTATTTAGACCTTTAAACTTTGTGAATATTCGTATTGAAAAAACTGGTATAATTAGGCTGGTATAAATATATTGGTATAAAAAATAAAGACGGACTACTTGAAACCACTTTATTAARATTGTTCAGTTTTTAATAAAACAGAAACAGTTTTTTCTGAGCTGTCATAACGAGCGAAAAGTTGTAAAACTCATCCCCAAGAACTTTCAAAACTTCATTATGTATCGACCGTTAACATTCAGAAGGCATGCATACTTGCGGATTATTTTTCATATTTTCAAGCCTGTGTTAATGTTTCTTCATGCTCACTAACAATTTTTTCCAAGTAAACTGTATTTATGAATTTTTTCATACCTTTATATGTTCGCGTGCCTCCTGGCTATATATTACACTATGAGCATAAACATACATATGTATGTAAAAAATATTCACATAAGTACGAGTCCATGCCACTTGTATTCCCTTTGCATACAAGTATTTTCATATTCCTGCGCATGGCTGCGGCCATTGTCCATTTCGACTCATTCCCAGTGACTACATTAAGTGGCGCCTAGACCTAAATRCTACTTTATACTTCCATACACATGCATATCCGTCTCATTGTTTCACTTTACAACAACTTTTTTTCATATTTCCTTCAAGTCTCCGCGTCTGTTTTGCAAAAATTATATGAAAATTATGCAAAAGCCACTCATAAAAGTTTTCTCGTTTATCTGCGAGACGCAGAGACTCTTGTGCTGCCGACGACGCTTCGCTTCATAAATTGCCTGCCGTCATTTTGTAGCACGTTGACGCTATTTTCTTACTACATTTAATTTTTTCCATATAAATAGTACTATATAAGTACATATATTTATTGTATAGTTTTGCTTTCTTATCTTTCCGGTTACTTGAATGTGTTGGGCCCTTATGACACTCACACACACACTTTRTATGCATATATGTAGGTATTTATATGCAAAACATGGCTGTTTGTCACTTTGGCGGGCGGGYGGTATTATGTGCAGATTTATGAGCGCCGACTATATAAAATGCAAAATGCAGCCAACTTCAATGGGCGCCCATGTGAATAAGTCACTTGTGACGTAGAAAGCTGTGTACTTTTGAAAGGTTTTTATATACAAAATTTTCTATAAGAAATCAATGGAGTGGTTGGTAGTTCAACGCTCAAGCATAGTTAGGTAGTAAATAAAGGCTATTTTTCAATTTTATCAGAATTAAATGACTTCCATTGTCTACCTAAGACCTTACTCCAGTCTACTCTTCAAGTTAGAGTTTTACGTAGTTTTTCTTTGGTACTCCAATTTCATATTAAACGTATTTATCACATCTTGTACAAAAAAATCGATAAARATGCTACAATTTAGTCAGATTTCAGCTTCTCAGCTGAAAACCCCGTTTCAATATCAAATTGGGCTTGGCTGCATCGAAACCCTGATAGAGCTCTAAACAAAAATAATGCTTTCCATTTTAAACTATTAAAAAAAAGCATTGCATTTTACTTTATTAAAATTTTATTTATGGGATTTATTACCAGATAGTGGGCACTTTCGGAATGAGTAATATCGTAAAAGTTACACAACTTTCTTCTTGACTCGATTTTCTTCATCCGACTTCATTTTAAAGGTTCTGGTATGGAAATATATTGGATAGATTTGAACTTTGAAACCTGAGAAAGCGAAGTGAAAAAACTGGTATAATCAAACTGGTATAAATATATATTAGAATTATAAAATAAAATTGGACCACTTTATTGTATTTGACCCTTTAAAATCACGAAAAGTGGCGAATGGAAAAAACTGGTATAATTAAACTTGTCTAAATATATATTATAATTATAAAATAAAATGTGGCACTTAATGGTACTCGCACCTTTACAACCTTTATTCTTCGAAATTTTTTAGTATATATATCACGATTAGCATGACGATATGAATGGATTTATCCCGGGCCGTCTGTCTATATGTCCTTCTCTTTATACCCGTAGACCCTTAGTTTTTGAGATGTTCATGTGTCAGAAGCGTTGATATG
>NW_017535631.1:408257-412469 GCF_001853355.1 Bactrocera latifrons | reverse complement strand
AAACCACCGTATTGATTGTTATGACGAACGAATAACGAACAATTGCCACAACCAAATGTCAACAAATATGAAAATAAAAATATTTATGGACTCTCTAAAGCAGCCAGGCAAATCTATTTCGTCTTGACATGTGTTAATACACATGTAAATATGCCTGTAGGCATGTGTGTATGTCTAAGCAGAAAAATCACAGCACATCAATACTCCACAGAAATATATCGCTTAATAAATAGACACATAAATAAATCTGTTTCTCTTCACTGGCTGCCTGGCTGCCTGGCTGACTGTTGCACGCTGCCCACAAAGCTGTCATATAGTAAAGTCCTATCGGAAATAATATATATGCGACAACAACAAATAACAGACAGCGATGACGAAGAGACATTGCAGCTGAAAAAATTAAGACAATAAAATAAACATAAATAATTAAAACGATACAGAGCAAATAAAACATTTAAACTGTCACAACGAACCACTGTTTGGCCGTCCGTCTGGCTGTGAGTCTTTATGTCCGTCCTTTTGACTGTTTGGTTGACTGTTTGGTTGTCTGTTTGACTGCGCTGCTTCCATAGCGAAAGCTTACACTCACACTCACACACACAGAAGTGCACGCTCGTAAATAGCCATTAATAGTCGAACGAAGGAAAATTCGAAAATTCACCGATCACATTTTGTTTCAATTAATTTATGAGCGCGCGAATCAGTTCAACGTCCAAACGCTTTGAACGATCCAACAACTGCGTGCGAGTGCCTGACAAGCGGGTGCGCTAACAACAAACATATGGATGGATGGCTGGGAGAGTGGGGTTTGATGAGATAATTTGGCTGCCCGTGTGTGTGTGTAGGCTTTGTAGTTCTCTTTGTTGTTGTTGCTGTAACTGCTGACTATGACAGGCGGCAAATGATTGTTGCTGGCGCTGCATTTGCGGCAATTTTTCTGGTTGTTACTACGTTTTGTTTTTGTTACGGTTGTTGTTGTAACTTGTTGGTTTTGTTATTTTCTCCATTTTGTTGTTGTTGTTAGTTTTATTGGTTGTGGTAGTTATGTTTGATGTTGTTAAATTTATTTTTGTTTTTGTTGTTGCTGTTGTTATTGTTGTTTAAGATGCTGGTGTTGTTTTTGTATTTTGTTCTGTTGTATTTGCTCATGTTGTTGTTGTTAGTTTTATTAATTTTGTGGTTGTTTTAAGTTTTTTCTTGTTGTTGTTGTTGTTTTATATTTTGTTGTGCTGTTAGTTTTGTTGGTAACGGCTGTCAATTTTGTTGTTTTTAGTTTTTGTTGTTGTTATGTTGTTGTTGTTGGTGTTGTTGTTGTTGTTGTACTTCCCTGTTGTTGTACTCCCCTTCATTGTTTATGTTTTGCTGTTGTTTTTTTCTTCTATATTCTCTGCTATTGTTGTTGTTGTTGTCATTAGCTTGTGTTGCTGCTCTGAGATTTTGTTGTAATTGTTATTATTATTGCTGTTGTTGTTCTTGCAGTAATTCTGCTATGCGCTGCTTCTGTTGCATGTCAACAACATTCTGCAATGCTGACTCATTTTGTTGCTYTTAATGCCGTTGMATCCAATAGCCAGCWGCGACGCACAACGTCTGCTTTTGTGGCATGTGGCATCAGTTACTTGCCTCATGTAGCCCTTTGCTTTGTGCTCTAAATACTGGCTTWTATAATATTATTATCTTACATAAGTGCCTCTCCTTGCTCTAGCACATGCTTTTGCCGCACTATCATCATATCCCTCACTTGATCCAATTTTGTCGGAGAAACTTTCTTCAGCACAAAAATATTTTTTCTCACATTTAATTCAAAATATTTATTTATTTTTATTGAATTTGAAATAAGATTTTAAAGCTGAACGCAAATTTTTCTCACATAATCTCAAACTTATGCATGTTATGTANGCGACGCACAACGTCTGCTTTTGTGGCATGTGGCATCAGTTACTTGCCTCATGTAGCCCTTTGCTTTGTGCTCTAAATACTGGCTTTTATAATATTATTATCTTACATAAGTGCCTCTCCTTGCTCTAGCACATGCTTTTGCCGCACTATCATCATATCCCTCACTTGATCCAATTTTGTCGGAGAAACTTTCTTCAGCACAAAAATATTTTTTCTCACATTTAATTCAAAATATTTATTTATTTTTATTGAATTTGAAATAAGATTTTAAAGCTGAMCGCAAATTTTTCTCACATAATCTCAAACTTATGCATGTTATGTARGTATGTAYGTATGTTCGCGTGAAACATTTGCTATTGAAAAATACGAATAATTTTCATTTTGAAAAATTGTCTACTCAAAAAATGTACAGCTATGACAACAATGTGTGCAATATGGGTCGCACATTCGTCGCCGTTCATACCCATAAGCATAAGTAGATACTTATTTAAGTTTTCATTTATTTATGTATGTATGTACATATGCATGCATGTTTGTTTGTTTGTCTGTGCATAAGTATGCATAAAATTATTTGTGTAAGCTCATGAATGTTGCCACTTTGTTGGCCTGTCAAAATATTTAGACAAATATTTTCATAGCGCACTACGCATCATATACACACACAAGCATACATATGCATATGTACATATGAATGAGGATACATATTTCTATAAATTTTAGTTTAGCAGATTGTAATGCAAGGAACTTGATATAAATTTTATAAAAAAAGTATGTAAATAGCATGTAATATTAGGCGCCATGCCGTGAGTATGATTATTTGAAGTGATTACATATGTATGTACATATGTATGAAAACATTTTTGAGCCACATAGGGGTACAATTCAAACTCCACGCCAATTTTTATGCCAAAAATTACACAGACTGGTATTTTTTGTTCAACTTGGAACTACTTTTTATATCGAAAAGTATAGAAATCTGGAGAAAAGGATATATCTAACTATATTTATATCCTGATCAAGGTATATTAAGTTTACCAAGATGCTTTTAATACTCAGAAGGAAACGTTGGAGACCATGTAAGCTATATACATATGTACATATGTATGTACATACGTACATAACCGATCAGCATGAGTTAACCAAGTCCACCTATACATCTGTTTCTATATATTTCTTGTCAGTTTTTGAAATATCGCTCTGAAATTTTGCAAAAGTCCGTTTCTTCTCAAGAGGCTGTTCATTTGGTGAAACTACCGATATGGGACAAATCAAGCATATGGCTGCCATACAAACTAACCGATCTAAAGAGAGACTTTATATGGAAAATTTTATTACTTGACGAGATATCTTCATGAAATTTGAYATGAWGAAGTTAGAAACATGTCGCAGTCTCCGCAGGAATTATTCACATCGGGTCACTATAGCACATAACTGTCATACAAACTGAACGATCGGAATAAAATTTTTGAATGGAAATTTTTTTTTTTGTTTTTGTCGCCAACATACAGTGATCAATTGGTATTTCCATCATTGTCCTACAGTCTCTTCCATCGAGTGCCAATARGAATTTAGTGTATTTCCGATTTACCGTTTTGCACATGACTTTTGTAGTTTTGCACCCAGATATATATTATATTTAGGTCATTGTATCGGGTTTTGATTTTTTTACCATGCCTTTGTCGAGGTCGCATTTTTTCGGGATGGCACCTAGGAGAAGTTAAGTTGGTTACTTCTGGCAACACTTTCCAAGACACTTCTGGCGGATATGCGATACGAGGTTACTGCCTTGATTGCTGCTAAGCTGGAATTGCCACCAGATGCATTAGAAGCCAGCTCAACTCTTGCAGTAGCAAGGACGTCAGACTAAAATATACTGCAGTGGTCCAGCAATTTAAAAGGTTACCTTATGTTTAACACTGGCCAGTATATTCCCGCACCAATCCCATCTGCCATTTTCGAGCCATCAGTATACATAGATGTTTAAAGTGTTGGAGYTGTTCTCAAAACTCCCGTTAAAAAATAAATTAGTTTTTAATGAAACTCAAGAGATGTGCTCTTAGCTCTCTGGTAACGAATTTCAACATTCATAKACCTTTTTAGGCTCGAAAAAATATCGCACGATAGAGAGTCGTCTTGTCTRAAACCTCKTTTRGTATCGAAYGGCTCGGAGAGGTCATTTTCGATMATAACTRAGTTTTATGTGYAGCTCAACATCAATTTTAACAGCCGTATTAGTTTTGTGGGGATACCAAATTCAGACATAACGGATTTAAGGCAGCTCCTTTTCGTGCTGTCAAAACCAGCTTTAAAATC
>NW_017535631.1:404828-408087 GCF_001853355.1 Bactrocera latifrons | reverse complement strand
AGGCCTAAAGCCCTACACTGATAAGGAAGCTTATCCCACGGCAGTTGGCGCAGATTGTGGAGTCTCCTTGTTTGTGGCTTGCGCAGAGCACACTTGAATGCCAGTCGTTGGGCATACTTTAGTCCGACCATATTCTACAAGGAAGCTGATGCATGCTCCTTCTCCTATGTCTTCTTGTAATCTTTTTCCTTGAGTCAAAATGATTCGGGGGAGTTTGAATGGCTGCAAAATTTCCAAAGATTTGAGATATGTATGTAGAATTTTTACATATTTTTTACTACAAAAAAACGTTATAAAACTTTTCTTTGTAGTATAAGAGTATATGTATATTTAACAGTATATATGTATGTATGTATCTACATTCATATACCTTTCTACTTTAGCTTTTGTATTACTCATACATAATATATAAAGTCTATATTTTGTTTTACAAATCGCAGCACCCTTTATATTTTGCACTGACACTAAYTAATATAAATACCCATTCATATTTTATACACCATGCCACATTAACCCTTTGAATTTTTCTCGACACGTTTTTTTTTTCTTTCGAGTAGCTTTAAGCTCTTTGACACCTGTCATCCTTTGTGTAGCACCCCGCTTTACCCACCAACTGGCCATAAGACATGCACATGTGATACATACAAATGTATATACATACCCTAGTCTGCCTTCATACGAGTAGCAGTTGTTGTTGTTGCTTTTGTGTGCTACATATGTGGCCAAAATTTCATTTTCAATGTTGGCAGCTCGCGTGTATCTTTCAAATTTTCGCACGCAARCGACAATCGTCAGCCGCCTCTGAGCGTTTATGAGCGCGTTGGCATATGTATGCCTGTATATATGTGTGTGTTCATGTGTTTGCTTGGCACATTTGTTGTTTCATCTATAATCGTGTGTCAAAAATTGGTGTTGTCAATTTTGTTGTACACCGGCGTCACTCGTCGAAGCGCCTTCTTACTGATCCGTTGCATAATATGAGTGCCAGCAAGTATGAATCTGATACATATCTACACATACATATGCATGTGTGCATACGTACATATATGTACATATATAAATAAATATGCATATTTTTTTAAGTATGTAAGGTTGTGGAATAAATTTTGGATTGCACTTTCATTTTTCATTTTTATGAGAGTTTAACTATCTCTTGTTGGAAGGCCTGTTGAAAAATTTTGTGTGGACTTCTGATGTATTAAAAATGAAATTTATGGTACTGCTTAATCGCAATTCACACTTAAGTTCGGCTTTCAGAGTCTATTACAGCAGAGTTCTCATAATTTCGATACACTTTTTTCTTCAAAAAATTTGAATTTTTTTGGAATCCTCAGATCACCACTTCATTCGATGAATATTTCTTCCCAGTAAGCATTATTTTGAGATCTAAAAACAGGAAGTAGATCGAAGATTAAATAAACTAACTCCGTCCCTTTTCTACTGGAATTTCCATCTCCAAGTAGGAGTATCTCGAGTTCGTAGAGGTGGTTTTCTGCCTGAAAGCCAGTTACTGCGTCTTAAGGAATTGCTTACCCATCAATAGCAGGAAATGAACTCGAGAAATAGTTTTATGAACAAAATCGAATTTTGTTGCTCAAACAGGAGAAGAATAATACCGTAGGTTTTGTACCCAAACATTATATACACTTATTTAGGAAATATATGTATGTAGATGTCTTCGACGACTTAAGTATTGACATATGTCTATGATACCTTTAGATAGCTAAACTTCACGATAGTATGAAAAGATTCAGTATGATTAAAGCTTTCCAGCCCTACAACTTAACACTCAAGAGAGACTCAGTGAAAATATGCTAAAATGCAACTTCGCTGACGCGTATTCCCAATTTTATAGCCTCTAAGCTTACCATATTTTACTCAGGCTAGAGTGTGAGGAAGTATTGATGAAATTTCGATAGAATCCTAAGATGATGAAAATGGTTGTTAAGATGTTAGCAGGCAGTCCAAGAGTATCAAAAAATCGTAAAGCTCTTTTGGCGTACCTAACATTTAAGAGACCTAAAAATGGTAAACAATAAAAAATTATGTACGGACTTAACCTCTTAAGCTAGACAATCGGTTTATTGTTGTAATTTTTGATTCAATCAACCGTGAAATTATTTTGTAATCTACTTTCAGAACTCCATAATATTTGCAGAATAATAGAGGAGGGTCTACATTGGTCAGTAGTATCCCTTTTCCTACTCCTTTCTTGAGATACCACGTGGTGAAGTCTGAAAAATAATTAATTCTACTAAGTTTTTGAGATATCGATCTGAAATTTTGCGCAGATCCCTTTTTATTTAAGAAGCTTCTTATTTGTCGGAATGATCGATATCGAACCACTATAGAGTATATGTAGTTGTCATACAAACTGCTCGATGGGAATAAGGTGCTTGTATGGGAAACTTTTTCATTTCACAAAATACCTTCACGAAATTTTACCCTCATTATTGCCTAAGGTAGTGGTGTAATATCCAAAGAAATAGTTCAGATCGGACAACTGTAGCTTATAGCTGCCATACAGACGAACTAATACAAATGAAGTCCTTGTATGGAAAACTGTTTTATTTGAAGAGATATCTTTAAGAAATTTTACAGCAGTTATTGCCCAAAACAATGGCACAATCTCAGAAGAAATTGTGTAGATCAGGCGGCTATAGCGTATAGCTGTCATACAAACTGAACGAACGGAGTGAGTGCTTGTATGGAAAACTTTGCCATTTGAAGAGATATCTTCACAAAATTTGGCCTAAATTTTTATGTAAGACAATAAAKTTATTTCAGAAGAAATTGTTCAGATCGGATCACTATAGCACGTAGCTGCCATATAAACTGTGTGATCAAAATTAAGTTATTATAAGGAATTTTTGTACATTCGCTGGATATATATAATACCTATAAACTATAAGCTTCGGTGCAATCGAAGTTAACGTGCTTTGTTGTGTTTTTTTTTGTTTTTTTTGTAGCTTTCATCACCTTTTTTATCGTTCTTGTAGCTATCATCACCTAATGTGCCACATTTTTCAATGCTAATTACTTTTAAAAATTGCACACACTTCTTATCCAATAATTTCATTACAGTTAATTTGTGCATGCAACAAACGCAATTCCGCTAATATCAGCAAATATGTTGTTGACAACATTTCAGTGACGCATTTCATTTGAAATTCTTAAACTCGTTAGCCGCTATGCTAGTATCACTCGCTTCTATGTACATATGTTTATTTGTGTATTGGTGTGTGTGTGTGTGTGTGTG
>NW_017535631.1:400077-403963 GCF_001853355.1 Bactrocera latifrons | reverse complement strand
GAAATTTTGTATAGGCTACTCTTCAAAAGAAGGCTACAATATCTGAAGTAATTGTGTAGAACGAATCACTATAGCATATRGCCGCCMTACAARCTTACCGATCAAAATCAAGTCTTTATACGGACAAGTTTTTCAGCTGACCAGTTATCATCACAAAAATTTGGAAATACTATTATTTGCAAGAATGCTACAATATTTGAAGAAATTGTTCAGATCGGACCACTGTAGCATATAGCTGTCATACAAACTGAACGATCAAAATTAAGTTACTTACTTTTTGTGTGAAGGGTATAATACTAAATACTACGGAAATCAATGYTTTTTCTTGTTGTTGTTATTTTTGTARCAAAACAAAAAAATCATTAAAGCCTTTAAGTATCGTCGTAAACCTATTTGCAACAATGTACATATGTATCTGTAGTACTTAGATTTTATGCAGAAAAAAATAGCAAAAACAACTTATTGCAAAATCACACGCTTCGAGAATTGTCAACGCACTATTATAAGAAGCGAGAAATGTCGATTTCTGTTTGATATTGTTGAATTAAAAAACTTGTGTTTGTTGTTGTTGTTTTTTAATTTATTGTTGCTGTTAATATAAACATTTTGTTGTTGTCATATTTTTAACATTTTTTTATTATTGTTATTATTACAATTGTTGTTGTTGTAATGAATACTATTGTTGTTGTTATCAACATTATTGTTGTAGTTGTTGTTTTTGTTATTGCTTTTTTATACAGCTTTTACTTTTTAACTGCCTCATTAGGCGCACGCACTATCATTTACTCACACACAAACTCAAACGCAAACGCACATTCGCACGCACTCGACTCACATATGAACACTGAGCAGTGTGGCAGCAACAAGACGTGCAACATTTGTATGTCAGCAGCGATAGAGAGTAAAAAATACAGGGTGCACATATTATTGTTGTTGCATTTCAATTGAGGCTACGCACTGCTTGGCGAGTTGAGGAATTGCAGGATGAGGCAAGTTACATTTAGCTGTGTAGTATATGGTCTGATTGGGTGTTGGGCTGTCTCGATAGCATTATTACTGCTGTTGTTGGTTTTGTGTGGTGTTCATTACGCCGGCTGCGGCGACTAACACCGCTTCTTTGTTGCTCTGCCTGTAAATGTTGTGGTTTTCATTGCTGCTAATGTTGCTGCTGCTGCCTCTATGTTAAAATTTTTGTTGTTGTAGCTTTTACGTTTTATTGGTTTTGTTGATGTTTTTCTTAAAAAAAATCGGGTTTTATGTTTTCATGTTGTTGTTGTTTTTGTGGGTTTTGTTGTTTCTTTGTTGTTGTTGTTGTTGTTCTTATGTTTTTTATGATTGCTGTTTGCTGCTGATTGTATTCTAATCGAATTCAGCAGCAATGACTCATTTGAAACTATTTCAGCGCATCTAGCTGCCATAAGCCACAAGAACAGCAAGCAACAACACAAATGCTACAATGATAAACGTCTCGTTGCGTCTTTTAAAATTGCAAAATTTTTATTGCATTGCAAAATTCAGCAAGTGAATGTGGAAATTTTTTGAATGTAATTAAACTTTGATTTGGTATAAAGTACAACAAAAGCAATAAATATTTGCGGAATTTGTTGGAGTGGAAAATTTCCTGCATATATTTAGAGTTTTGAGTTTTTGCTGTTGTTGTAATCAATATTTCTTTTTCTGTATTTACTACTATTTTTTCGAACTCTATTTGGTATGTATTTCTCTATTCAATTTTGGTTTTTTGAAAGGAAAACAGTGAGGGGATGCCATACAGAAGATAGAGTTAAAGTTAGAATGATTTCTAGGAAATTTTATATCATTTTTCCTGTATTAAAAAACAGTTGGAAACATTATAGGAACAGTTATATTATGTTCCTATATTTAAAAAGAAAAGATTTGATTGTTTGAATTAAATAGGTTYCGAAACTAGTTGACGGATTTCAAAAATTCCTCCATTGTTAGGTAGCTACACTCTCTCCGGAAAACWTATTCCAGATTATATTTTCAAAACATTAAGCGATCCTTACTAAAACACCAATGATGAATTAAAAAATGTAGATATTAGAAAAAAGTCGCGTGGCGAGCGCTGACCTGTTCGGCTAGATTATAATAAGCGTTGCAGGCGTCCCTGGGGCACGGAATRGGAGTCAATGTCAAGAAATTAAGTGCAGAGTGGCTCACTCGCGGAGTTGGCTCTCTACAAAGCGGTCGTGTGCCAAATTTAATATAAATAAAACTAAAAGTTCGAAATTAACATTTCATTGTCTATATGAGGGCATCTTCCCCCAAGTGTCATGGTAAATAAACCGATCGGCTAGTTACTCATAAATATATATTTGCCAAAGAACGATAACTGCTTAAAGTTTTGTTAAGATTTTTTGTATATATAGATATAATGTATATAATATAACCCGAAAACACCACTCAATTATTAGATAAGRCAATCTAACCAAAATCAGTGTTAAAAAATATACAATATGTACATATGTTACGTTGTTCAGATGGACAGAAAATTGATTTACGACAACTGAGTCACAACTATGTACTCAACAGCAGACATATCTGTTACTTATATATCGTTTATAGAATCCAAATTTTCTTATTTCCCAATTTTCGAAGACAGGAAAATATGATAAAATAAGGTCATTAAATGGAAAGTCCTTTTAAGACCTCTTTATATGCTCAACATGCTATATTTCGTTTGCCACGATGCTTCTAACTATCCAGAAGGATATAAAATATTTATTTAAATGATCATGTCTGTATTTCTGACCGTCCRTACAYTTGTATATATGCGAACTAGTCTTTCAGTTTTTGATATATCGGTCTGAAATTTTGCCCGCTTCCTTTTCTAACCAAGAAGCTTGTATGGAAACTTTTTCATTTGAAGAGGTTTTTCACGAAATTTGGCATGAATTTTTATCTGTATATGAACTTTTATCAATCATATAATCACCGAAGAAATAGTTCCGTTCGGACAACCATAGCTTATATAGGAAGAATGACTGGCGCGCTGTTGTAACTCGACCGTATAAGTAAGAGGTGTCTACTCCAATAATAATGAAGAAGAAGATAGATTTGTGAGGCAATCTTTCAGGCAAAAAATGCTAACCGCACTTAATTTTTACTCYATACATACATTTACTTTTATTTTGAGATCTGAGAGAAAACTCATACAAATCAAGTAAACATTAGTAGCATTATTAATAACATCATGAAATTTTTTTTATTGAACCAATAAGGACCGTTYTCTTAATGTCTTATTAGCAGCCATATCTCAGCTATTTCTGGTTAAAATGAAGGTTATTTGCCGAAAGTTATCGGTTAAGTTAACCAGAATTTAACTGACTGCTAACCGGACTTTCAGAAAACGGTCCTAAAGTTATCAAAAAATAATTTACACTGCAGCTATCGCTTCTTTGACAGGCATTTAACAAAAATTTTCACTCACTCAAATGCCGATTGGCATAGCTGTGCGCATAACAGCAACAATATGGCAGAGATGGGCGGAGATACGCGCTTTACAAATGGCGCTTATTAATATTCATATGCGCTTTTTAGACGGCATACATACATATATATTGATGACGTACACACACATACTTATTTATGAATACGTATATGTATATTCATACACATAGGCATTACTTTTGTCTTATACTGAAACTTTTAGGCTTATGGCGTTCACTTTTGCACTCCATYTGGCTATAAGCAAACTTTTTATACTTTTTCTCGCACACATATGYATACACATGTAACATATGTTTGCATACAGGTACATATATGTCTTTTATGTATGTTAGTAAGGTTCATAGAATACAGCTTAAGATGTTAAAATTTGAAAAAAATAATATTATTAATATTATTGTACATATTAGAAAAAATA
>NW_017535631.1:398297-399415 GCF_001853355.1 Bactrocera latifrons | reverse complement strand
TTTATGGCACAGTATTAAATTTTTGCACAACTCATTTAGGGTGAATATGGATGTATGTATTTATGTACATATTATATATAATCACGCATACATATATATACTAGTACATTTAAAGATGAATTATCCTAACTCCAATCACCATAAGCCACAAAAAACGGAAGGAAATTTTAATGAAATTTTACTTCTTTTGSCAATTCAAGAGTTCGAGTTATGGAGACATTTCTACGTAGTACTAAGTATGTGTGTACATATATGTACATACATATATTTTTTATATAATATTAAATTTTTCACGTTTATTTAAAGCTGAACTTTTAAAAAAATTGTTTTTTCCTAAAGTTTTTTGTTTTATTTTGTTTGCTAAACTTTATTTTGTTTATTAAATATAATATATCGTCACCTAAAATACAAAATAACGTAACAACAGTTTTCATAAGTTTACAGGCAAGGAAAAACGATATAATAGAAACCACTTATATTCAAAGAAAATTTGAGTTTCGGTTATAAAGTGGTTAAATATTTGTTATCATACAGTTTTGGAAATGGTTATATATCGGTTATTATATCTGACAACGATTTTCCATTTTTTTGATGATACACTATTTTGGTGACCATATACACTAAAAACCATATCGAAACTAAATTTGATTATAAAATGGTTATATATGACAGYGGACTCTGAAAATTTTATGCTGCAAAATATACTATGTATGTAACATGTTGAATTGAAAGCAATAAAAAACTCAATTTCGATTTTTTTGATGATACGTTGTTTTGCTTTTTAGGTGATTATATACATATGTATGTTCTTGAATTTTTCTTGTTAATTCAAAAAATTATATTTAAATATGTTTATATATATGTATATGTATATACGAGTATATATACATATATTTTTTGCCACTTTTAATGATTTTTTGGCACTATTTTCTTTTTTTGTGTGATTTCAGTGCAATATACGCCGTTATATGCACTTATAGTTGTTTTTGTTTTTCTTAATTTCGATTTTAAGATATGTATATACATCGAACTGCGCATTTGTAGTGGTGTTTCGCTATTTACGCTGCATTTTATAAGAAACCGTTAGGTTGATACCATTTTCAATGGATTTTTTTTTT
>NW_017535631.1:395142-397822 GCF_001853355.1 Bactrocera latifrons | reverse complement strand
TTATTAGTTTTTTAATATAACAATTATAAATACTGTTTTTATTATTACTATTTATTACCATTTTAAACTATAATTAAGCATACTGCATATGCCGTTAGCTTATTGCAACAATTTTCAAACTTTTGCACACTCAAATGTCACCGCTCACTCATACATATAAACGCGCTGCCTTAAAACACATTGCATAATAAAATTGCCTTAACGTTTATTATAATTATTATATATACAATTTTTTTGTTTTTTGTTTTTTTCTTTTTTTTTGTTTGCGATTTACATTTATCATTAGCTCGTCGTGTAGCGCGTCACAACGTTGCGTCGGTGTTTATAGCATTTTTATTTCGCGTCGATAATTTTGCATTGCATTGTATTGGATGCCATGTGACGGTGTCGCGCGCCGCGCACAAATCCTTTATTGTGCACACCGGATTGGAATTTTTTTAGTGGCTCTTAAAAAAGCAAATATGCAACTAGGGTACAGTGGTTGGGCTGCCAGTTAAGTAAGTGCCCGAAAAATGTTTCCAATATCGCCCAAAAACCAAAAATATTCAGTGTTAGTAAAGTTCTCGTTCTCGTTACGGCGACGACGTGTACTATACAGTAAATACGCTTCTTTCTCTTAGAAATCAGGATATCCTGGCGCATTGAAACGAACGCCAAGATTCGAACTAGAGCATATAAAACGGAGCGCAACATCAAAAGCGGCAGCAACAGCAACAGCGCTTGGCTTAGCTGGCCAACTGACAGGCGACGGCAACGGCGGTGGTGATGGCGCTGGCGCTGGTGCTGGCGACGCCAACGACGAACGCAGCAACCAGCTGGTCAACATAGTCAACATAGCGCTAGCGCAGCACAAATTGTAGCAGTGGCAGTGCGGCCTGTAAGCTTRTGGAAAGCAGCGCTGCTGGTGCTACCAACAGTACGTGCAAATAAAAGACGGMCCGCATGCGAGCGCCCGGCCGACGRCRTTGCAGAGCTGTAGCGCTTGCGATTTGCAGCGGTTGGAGAGCAAAATKACGCAAATTCTTGTTGTTTTTATTGTTATTTTTACTTTATTTTGTTTTGCGCTCCTTTAGCTTTAACTGCAAAATTGAAAGCCCGGTGTACGCGCCGACAGCGCTCCCATTTCACCACCACCAACACGCGCCACTTGCMACTTGGAGCACACTATAGCAGGCAGCAACTCACGCACACACTCTCACAAAATGCCAACCCATACACTTGTCGGCACCAATACACAAGCAACACCAGAAACTACGCACACACACACACACACACACTTGAACGCACTCCGTCAGCAACTCACTCGCTGGGGCGCTTTTATGGGCACACGACGACAACGACCACAACGACGACGACTACGACGACGCGTACACGAGTAGCTCGAGCACTGCGTATGCGCTGAGTTGCTTTGCKAGAGCCCGTCACCGTACAATTACTTCGTTGGCGTAATGTGTGCCCAGCATGGACCGCGCAAAAATTCGCATTTCGTATGGACCGCCTGGCGTGTGCGCTTGCTGCCCCAAAAAAGTCGTACGACGAATCCGCTCGTGTGTGCTATGAAGCGCGCGCGCTGTTTGCAGCGGCATAAGACGACAACGACGACTGGCCACAGCTCGCTGGCTGGTTCAAACTACATGTGCAACGTCAGGCAATAGCCAGTGCCAGTGGCAGTGTCGTCTTATCGCGGAGAGCCACACATTTTCAAGAAAATCATGCAGACACTCTTTATAAATGTATGTGTGTTTGTGTGTGATAAAGGAAGCAGCGCAAAAGAGCAATGCAAGCACTTGCTTTGGCATGCCGTTGGCGAAATTGCCAGTCAAGGCGTTGGTGGTAACAGTGGTCAAAACATAGGCGACACTTAACAGCGCTGCTTAACAGTCGCGTGGAGTAATGCTGCAGATTCTTAGTTAGTTCCTAGTTAGCAGTTTTTTTTACTATGAGTAACAGTGGCAGGTGGCTCTAGCTTGGAATATATAGAGTCGGTAGTCTTCCGATGTTTGAATTTAATCATGAGGGTTGTCTGCACCACCTCAGCGTGAAGTCTGGGTGGATGAGAATGCATAGCTCATGCAAAGACGGGTGAATCTTTCAAAAAAAAAAAGCATATCTGCTGCAATATCTTTTGAATATATCGGAGATCAAGTCTGATTAGTTAATTATTTGATTGCTTTAAATATATACAAGCTTTCTACAACATATTTGATAGGAAAAATTGCTATTTTTTCATTAATTAGGACAGATTAGATAATTGTTGAAAGTAAAAATTATCAAAGTGTCATCAAATCCATTGTTACGGAAAGATAAAACAACAAAAATGAAAGTAAAAGTAAAAAGCTAACGATCTGATGTCGACAACAGGCAGTGTTGAAGGCGTGCTTGAATTTTCAAAGATTAAATCTGTTAAGCAAGTTCAAATATTTTTTTCAAAAAATAAATTATAAATTTTGGCGTTTTTTTTTTCTTATACAAATACCGAATTTAGTATAAACTGACCCATGTCCCAAAGGCACTGCACTTTTTCCTTAAAATATTAGGAAGGAACCCTATACCTTATATATTATCTTATTTCGATTTAAAATCGAAAAATCCCCTAATTTTCAATCAAAAATACTCTTTTTATTTTAAAAAGTTTAGGAGTTCCAAGACTTATTAAATTATTAAAAAAAAATCGTTTATA
>NW_017535631.1:388207-394044 GCF_001853355.1 Bactrocera latifrons | reverse complement strand
TTTTTTAACTTTTTTATTTTTAATTATTTAATTTCGAAGTTTTCAAAATTTAAAATTTCATTATTTCTCTGACTACAAATTCATCATAACACAGAAGGTTAAAAAACTGTTCTAATACATGCTAAATCAAGAAAATCACACAATGTTAATAACACTGCTACTGACGTTGGCAGAGAATGTTAATACAAAAATATTGTGTGGCGTTAATATAAGCAGGCAGAGAATGTTAATAAAAGAATCAGGGAATGTTAATGTAATTTCCCGAACAGATTGACCAACTGTGACATAGCATAAAATTTCGAACATACAAAAGTAAAGCTAACAGAAATATAAGACTGTTAACTGTCGCTGTAATGCAAAAAATTGTGGTTTACATGTACTGCTGTTAAATTGTTTGTACAAGAGAAACTCGATAACAGCAGTTATTTCTGTAACAGCTTTCATGCTTTGCTAACATTGCCAGCAACAACAGGGCAACGCCAACAGCAAGCAATACAGCAAATATTTCACATACTATAGCTCGACCACTCGCACTCGTGCTGCTAACAGCCACCAATATGGACGGGGTTGGAAGTGATTATAATTCACTGGCGGCATTTAATAACTTGAATGATAATAAATTGCAACAAAAAGGCGAATAATAAATGAGCACAAGTCGTATGTGTGTGTGTGAATGACTGCTCTGGCCTGCGCCTGTGTGAGTTTAAGTGAGTTGTGAAAGGTTGTGTAGCAAAAAATTAGCTACCACTACTTGTAAATTTACGCTTGTGTTGGTTTGAGTGATTTTCATCGCTGCGCCGCGCTGCGCTTGCATGCGTCGGCGCAGAGAGTGAGCAACGAAGAGCACCACTCATAAACGTTGTAGTAGTATTGGTTGTAGTAATAAGCAAAGTAATAAAAAATGCCATACAATAGAAACAACATCAACATAAATAATGTTGAAAAAGTAGAAGACGAGCTAAAGTAGCAACAACAACAACACTATTAACAAACACACACACGCGCAATTGTGAGCAGTAACAGCAAATTATGACAACTTTAGGCGGAGCGAAAAAATTTTTCTTCGCAATCAAATTATTCGGCGTATATTTTTTTCGTTTATTGCTGTTGTTGTTGTTTAGTTATGTATGTGGAATACATATGCATGCATGTACATATTAACATTTTTATTTCTCATTTTTCATTTCCATTCGTTATGTTATATTTCCTTTTGCTATATTTCATACAAAATGCGTTGTAGCGACGGCAAATCGCTCGCTGTGCTCGATGTGCTTGGTGTGCGTGCTCGGCGGAAGGCTGGCACAAAATTTAATAACGAATCAAATACGCGACGGCAGTTGCCAGCGCTTGTGCTTCCCACTCACCCACTGCTGGTTGGTTGTGGTGCTCACTGCTCGTGCAGCTGGCTGTGCAGGGTGTCCATGGCCTGGCTTGGCTTTACTGCTGTGTGCCATCATCATCAGTAATATTCTCACGATTTTGCTGCAGAAATTTTGCGCTTAATGAAAATGTTACTTATTGCTAAATGTAGATATGAATACAGGGATAGCTACGTTTGTATGCACTTATTTTTATGTATATACATATGTATGTATATGTATAAATATACATCCTGGCGCAGCGCTATTACAGTTATATACCATGCATTTAAGTATGTACATTTGTATGAGAAAGATTTTATTTGCTCCTATCGCAARCTTGGAAAAGTTATAAATTCACTTGTTTATCTACTTTTATTTCTTTCGCAAATTTTTGTGTTTTTTGAGTTTTTGTGTATATTTTGTGCCTACTGTTAGGAGATTATATACTTACTACACATTTCTTTCTCACTGTTGAGCCAGAGCATATATATTTTATATATTGATAATGTACATATGGATATAATTTTATAATAAAAACCTGCAGGAATATTTTCATTAGTTATTTAATTTAAGAACTTAATGTTTAGGCGTCAGTTTTTCTTACAACTATTAAAGGGGCAYACCTAGTCTCTTAAGTTATAAATGTCGATGTTATAGAAATTAAAATAAATAAATTTTAAGGCTATGCTGATACATATTTTAAGCATACAAAGTAATATTTTAGAAGTAAAAATTATAAAATGTTTTAAGTTACTCCGACGGCGCTTAAAAGGTTCCTCCTTCCTGACGAAAGAATTTCCGCCTTCCCCTGGATGAAACCTGAAACGAGAAATTCTCGGCTATTATATATTGCCCYTAAAATGTCCCATGTTCGAAAAAAATCAATAATTTACGAATGAAGGCGTTTGGAAAAGAATTAGAATTTTACCCAAAATTTTCGTACTTTTTGGTYTACCTGGAGAATTGTACTGACACACTTTTTATTGTATTAAATTTTAAAAGAGATAAAAATGAAAAAAAAAACGAATTTTTTTGTATATTGAAAATTATTCTCAGAAATTTTCAGCTGATCTGGCGCATAATTTCGGAGATATTTTCGGTATTTGATGTGTAGTAAGTGCAATCGGATCACAAAATTTTAAGCGCGTTTATCTTGAAATGTTGAGGTCTAAGCACACTTTACAGAGATTTTGCGGAAAATTTTCTTGGTAATAACCACACCGATGAAATTTGGCTTAGACATTTTCACACAACCTTTTTTTTAGATATATTTATATTAGATAATGACAGATCAAATGTGATGTTTGAGAATTATTTCGATTTTATTAACCACGATATTATGTAAACATTTTCACAAAAAAATTAGTTTATTATTGGGTAGCCATCAATTGGATTAGAATCAAAATTTTGACAAGTTCTTGACCGATTATGAAGTGACTTAAATTTTGTAAATGTACATTATTTTGTTTGTATAATAAATAAGTTGGCTTTTCATGCAATATTTTACGAAAAAAAATTGATTTATCAGACTTGCAAATACCTATAACACTTGAAAGGGTTACAGGGGTTTACAGCTATTACATTTTATACATCTCTAGAATATTTTCCAAAATTTTGAAGTCGATCCGAGTAATAGCTTCGGAGATACAGCCTTGAGAACTTGTCCACTCGAAGCTAGGTAGGCTAAGTGCGCCGTCTTTAAATGCGTTTTACTACTACACAACCGATCTTCATGAAATCTTCCACAAGTCTTTGAGATACGATTCTTAAAGACTTGGACGTAGGATTATTTGTTTTTCGATTACTACTATTTGAAAAACAATGTCGCAAATTTTTATTTTTTTTTTGCAAACATGTCTGCAGTTTTTTTTCTTCCTTCGTTCAAGTTCTCCTAATTAAGATTTTAACCAAAACACTTTTCACTTTAGTTGTTCTTGAAGGAGTTATACTGCCAACGCGGGCGCATTGTTTCCGAGTGGTCACCGGTAATGACATCGCAATGGCCGATTTTACAATATTTATAGAAGTAAATCCTTGTTTTCCAAATATAATTATAGCGATTTTTAAGGGAGCGCCGCATTRTGAAATTCAATTGTCATTCCAACAATTTATTTAACCATTATACACCCAATAAATAGATATAAAAAAACAAACATTTTGTATTTGTCATGAATTTATTTATTTACAAAAATTGAACATGTTCAAAGCTCAGACGGCAAGTTAATGAGATGTTATAACGTCACAAACTCCATATACATACATACATATGTATATGTATTTTCAAGAATAAATTAAATAATTTAAAATTATGAAGAAAGTTTTAGTTTTTGCTTTATACTCTATTCTATTATTATAATTTCTTTTTCTCAAATAATTCTCCATTCATATAAAGACCAGAGGTGAATGACAAAAAATATATAATATACATATTTCTCTATAAACGTAAATCGACAGTTTTCATAAATATACACATTTTTATATAGATGTACATTTTTTCTATGTACATACATATGTATGTATGTATGTAAATTTGTAAGCCTTCCAAAACTAACTTTCCTGCTCAACCAACTGTTTTCTGCCGTAAAATATTGGCTTTCAGCAGACAGCTTGGCGGGTGCAACTCAGAAAAGTGGAGAAAACTTGTATAACCTATGGAAAAATGTAAGCTGATGCACAAGGCATAATCGCCAGATAAAATTACAGCATACACATTACGCAATAAATGTAAATGAAGCAGAATTATTTAACAAATTCGAAGAAAAATGTGGAATTCTATTATTCATATATACATATGTATGTATATATATGTGCATGTGTATGAAAGGAATTCAATTTTGTAACGCCAGCCATATTTACATGTAGCTATACATACATATGTATGTATGTATGTATGTATGTATGTATATTACATTTATAATGAAATAAAATATATGCAAATTGTTACAAATTTTTCAAATACTCGACTGCCGGCAGACGCACAGATTATGCTCATATTATATATGTATGTGACGAGATAAAATCTCTTATAGCCATATGTACATAAGTAAATAGGTGCACACAAACGAATAAAGAGTGATATTTAATGAAATGCTCATTTCAAATATTTCTTTCTACATATGCATGTAGTTTGTTTGTGTGTATGTGTGTGTAGAGCGGCTGCAGCTTACCAGCATTTTATTCTAGTCCACCGCTTTGGCATATTTAATTTTTCATGCCTTCAACTGAATACTAATTTCAACTAACTTTTTCATTTTCCTCAATGTCGATTGAAGTGTGAAACAATTGTCATGCACACACACACACACACACACACACACATGCAAACATATGCATTTACGTACTGCTAACACAATATGTTTGTATGTTTGTATGTCGGTTGGTGCGCAAAAGGGTAGAAATGCCGGCAGCGCGCCATATAATTCATATCAGATCAACGGGTTTTTATATTTCATGTTTTTGTTGTATTTTTTGTTGTTTGTGCTGATCTGGTAACCATTTTGAATTTTGAAGGCATTAGCGAGATATGATTTTATGCGAGCATATACAATATACATACATATGTACATATGTATATTTAAAAATATATATTTTCATTGTATCTATGTACATATGTATATGAGCCCGCTCAGCTCGCAATCATCAGTTGTTGTTGTTATGATATTTTGTTTGCTTCTTAATTCTATTAAATTACAATGAAAAGCGTTGGTAAATACTACGTGTTTATTGTTGTTGTTGTTGTAAATGATTGCTACAATATAAATGTGTGCATAAATGGTGTTCGTTGATTTTTGTCGATTTTGTTGATTTTATGCTTCTTTCTGMAAATGATGAATATGATGGTGGCGCATTGGTGGTGCGCTGCTGGTGGTGGTGATRTCAAAATGCATACATACAWATGCACATATGTATGTGCATATATGCTTACATTCATATATATACACACATACTCATCAATGTACAGTTAAATGCTGCTGCTGTGCYAGTTTAAGCTGCACCCCTCAAGCTGCTCTCGTCTTCTGCTTAGACGCCGATGATGGGTTAGAGATGAGCAGATGTCTCTCGTCCGCAATGACAATGYGCGTATGTCACGCGACATTTTGAAYATGCCACTATTTGGTAGACTTAATGAATTGACATTTAAAAATATACTCATACATMTGTACATACGTATGTAAGAATGTTAGTTAAGCATGCWGCGTCTCAAATTATTTCGTTTTGAAAAATGCGCAGGAAATAAAATATGCTCGCYTTCCTTATTGACGGTTCCACATAAAATTTAAAGCATCTTTAAACGATTCTAAAATTAAAAATAAAATTCTATGTGCTTTCGCTAATATTTAAGAACAGCTTCTGCATCGCTTTTTTGGCAGGGGCAAATATTTTTATGAAAACRTAAGCAGATTCTGGTTTTATTAAGTTTTTTAGCTGAACTTGATTGAAGAAAAATTTTAATAAAAATAAAAAATAAATATTTTT
>NW_017535631.1:386292-388107 GCF_001853355.1 Bactrocera latifrons | reverse complement strand
TTTTCGGTGTTCAGTATTTAAAAATTTTTTAATAATTTTAAAATTTTAATATTTATGAATTTCTATCTTTTTTAGGTTATTTTCTTGAATATTCTATACACAAATCTTCGATTTTCTATTGGGCCCTAATAAGAACCAAATTGTTGTAAAACTGTTAACTGACTTTCTTGTTCACGCAAACCAAATTCTCTTTCCCTCAGTTGCTCGTTTGTGTTCCGTTTGAGACTCCAAATACATATCCTTTGTAGTTTTATTGTAAGTTAAGTTTTTCTGTTGGTTGACCTGAATCATCTTAATTATCCACGACGGAATGCTTCGAGATAAAGATTTTGTATGGTGTTTGTAGGTTCTTTCGAAAAGTAAGCGCAATCTGTGTAGCAAAGTATTATAAAATATCCTGGTATATTTCAATTATTATCCTTTCTAATGAATGCAACTCCATTSAAGAAGAGCTATGTGAACTGAACAGCTTCTGGTCTGACCACATTTAGAATCCAATCAATAAATAAATGTTAAAAAAAATTCAAAGCATTATTTTCCATCTCAATATTAATAGGAAATTTATTGGGTTATATTGCCAGAAAAGATAATTTTTTGGAGTACTGAGATAAGAATTAATTTTAAAAATGTTTTATGTGTATTTAGGAGGCTTTCGGTTGGTTCGKATTTCTATGGATAAGTCAAACACTTTACCATGTATATGCTTTATTAGTTAGACTAAAATCGAATCTGCAAAATCTTGGAAAACGATGTCATTTTCAGGTGTCTAAATTTATACATACTGTGTGAAAAAGGAAATATGCTAAGACGAAGTGCATTTATTATTTTTTATTTTAGTATTTTATATTTGGTAGTCATAAAATTCTTTTCGTATTTTTAATCAAACTTTTTATATATAGTATGTATATAATGAACTTTAATTAACCAAATATGTAYCWWTAGTCGCCSACTTTTTTTCCTTTTTTCGMTAGAGACATTAATCCAWTAGTATAAAACTTTTCTGATTTCTCGACGAAAAATTGCGGCAAATAATTTTCACAGGCTTTTATTGAAACCAACTTTACTCCATTAAGGGAGTTCTGCATTGACCGAAACAAATGTTAGTCTGAWGATGCAAGGTCAGGRCTATTTGGTGGATGCATGAAGGTGCCCAGCCAAGCTCTTCCAGCTTTGTCGAGTGATCAAAAATGTTTATTGTCTAGCGTTGTACTGAAGGAAGACGAAGCCGTTTATGTTGATTGGTTCTGGAAGTTTTTTTTTCGATTGCTTGCTTCAATGTCATCAGTTGTTGACAGTAAAATATAGAATCAATCGTTAGACCTGGCTGGAGCAGATCATAGTGGATGATTGCTTTCCAATCCCACCAAACACTCAGCATAACCTTTCTAGGCGTCAATCCTGGCTTTACGACCATTTGTTGAGCTTCACCACGCTTGGAATATGATTTTTTGGCACAATATTCTCGTATTTGATCCACTTTTCGTCCCATTACCCTGTCCCTGTTACCATTCGCTTCAGAATTGGTTCGATTTCATTTCGTTTTAGCAAAGAATCGCAGATGTTATTTCGGTCCATTAAATTTTTCACAGACAGTTCATGTGGTAGCCAAACATCGAGCTTCTTTCTGTAGCCAGCCAATGAATTTAAATGGTTCAAACCCGTTTGATGATGAATACAAAGTTCCTTGGTGAAGTCATGACTGCCTTTGTAACGTTCCTAGAAAATCTTTTCCACAATTTCATCAACTTTTTCAACGATACGTCGACCAGAGCGAGGTGCACCCGTCACATCGAAATTTCCAGAACGGAGACGAGC
>NW_017535631.1:383202-385707 GCF_001853355.1 Bactrocera latifrons | reverse complement strand
GTGGAAATGGAAACTGTATCGGGTCCATAAACTGCACAAATTTTATTGGCGGCTTGAGTTGCATTTTTGCCTTTATCGTAGTAGTACTGTAAAATATGCCGTATTTCTCTTTATTTTGCTCCATGTTTGTGACGCTATAACTCCCGAACGACTTAAAAGAAACGACAATTAATCAAACACGTGAAATGAGCTTTCCGAAAAGGTATAGCATGACCCGATGCGACGAATAAAACTAGAACTACGCGCTCACAGCGCTAATAGCGAAAATACCGYAAGACTTTTTTGACAACCTAATATATACCACAACATTCGGGTCTACATAGCCTTAACGGACCTGCATTTTTTATTCGCTCAAGCATTGTTAACTCGGCAGAATTATTGCTGTTATTCTCAGCATCTCGAAGCTATATGTTTGGAAATGTTTTGTTCTAAATTTAGTATTTTGCCAAAATTAAATTAGTGTAAAATTTTGAAAATTCCTTAATGTCCTAAATGATGACTAAAAGATTTAAAATTACAAAAACAAAAAAAATTATTAGAAATATTAAAAAAAATGGCTTCATACAAATAATATTCTAAGCGCGGCAAACGTCCTTCTACTACTTATAGAAGAAATTTAGAAAAAAAATATTACTACACAACTCAACTTTTGTATAAATTAAGTTTAAATGCGAGTATATACTTCATGTATATATGTATGTATTACACGTATTTATTCAGAAATAATGTCGGCTAAATGAATTGGCAGTTCATTCAACTCACTCGAGTGCCTGTTACAATTGCCACGTTTTTACAGCTTTCCATACGCTTTATGACTCAAAAAATTRCATACTTCCATACATATGTATGTATAGTAGTAGTTACATACACACATACAACGGCAATTAGTGCTCCCTCAATATTTCTAAGCAAATTTCGCAAGCGAAACTTTAAATAGTTTAACAGGCGAAACAGAGGAAACTCAGTCAAGTGATATTGGCGAAGAGGCACACAAGTGTTTATATATATGTACATTTATATATGTACATACATCTAGACAAGTGTGCAAATGTGCAAATATAGTTATATATAGTTTAGTATGCAGTTTTTGCCGTCAATTGGCGATTTGCCTTCTTGGCTTATATACTTTGCTTATATATGCACCTTATCGCTGTTATATACACATATGTACATATAAGCTATTTGAAATGAACATTCGCCTTTGAAAGCGGGACAATTCAACTTGGCAGCGCTTGTTGCCACGTTCTTGCATATGTATATGTAAATTTAGTGGCACAGTGGCAGCCATTTGTAACATTTTCCCATATAAAAACATACAAACATATATGCGCCTAAGTGAAGTAAGTAAATAGTGCGCCAATTTAAGCAAATTTCGAATTCTGCCTCAGACGAGGGCGTCAGCCCCAAAAACTGCTGCCATTTAGCCTTTTTTCTCTCTTTCGCATGCCGAAATTCAAGTGTCTACATGGTGTTTTATGTGAAACTTGCTAACTATACATATATGTATATGCATATAAGTATATAAACATGTATGTATATAGTAGGACTTTATTTCGCCTGCAACTGCTGGTCCTTTTCGTTAGTTCCGGCATGTCGTTGCTTTAGTTGCCGACGGCGAGACCAAAAAAACCAAATACAAATCGAAAAAAGACGGTAAAACAAAAAGGACTTTTTCCAAGCGCGCAGCCATTGGCCTCACACACCGACAGGCGGCTTGGCTGCTCGGCTTTGGTGCGTCTTCTTGTCAACTTCCTGGCCTAGACGCCAAACGGCAGTGTTTGTTGTCATTTCTATCGACATACAAAAACATATACATGTTTACATATACATATATAGTATATAGTATATATCTATGTATATACATATATTTGTATGTATTTGTATTGTCTTTCTCTTGGTTTTGCAACACATATTAGTTGGTAGCAGCGGCAGCCGTAAATAAATGGGCTGTTGACATTGGTTTCGAGTTTACAACGAAATCGATTAAATTTAATCGAAACATTTCCAGTGATACTCAGCACATACATACATGCACATACTTGTATAAGTATATTTGTAGCAAGTGCACTTGCTCACTAGTTACTTACTGGCGCTGCTCTCAGCTGTGTTTAGCTGCCGGCTGCAGAGCAGSTCTTGTACATAGACGGCGAAATAKATTTAAATGGCAGGCTCTATGCTCCATATATGTGCTTAGATTTCTATGGGCGTGTGGGTGTGTATGCGTAGTGGTAATTGTCCTTGTTGCAGACAAGGTCAGTTAAGACTAGGAATTTAAATGGCAGTCTAATTGTTGCTTTTAAAGCTCGACTGGTCGCTCGCTGGCTGGTTGTGGAAGAATTTAAGTATTTGTATTCCTTAAATAATTTAGTATTTTTGGTTTAAGAAAATTGCTTGGTTGTGGTAAAAATAAACGTATTCTTGTTTATACATAAGATCTGCTGGCGTTTGTATGAGTTTAATAATTTTGCTTCATTTTGCAAAAAATAATTTAAATTTAAAAAAGTT
>NW_017535631.1:368232-380627 GCF_001853355.1 Bactrocera latifrons | reverse complement strand
TTTAAAATTTAATTTTTTATCTTAAGACTTCTTCAAATTACATTAATCATTAAAGTCTCTTTAAAAGCGGTGATTTGCTTCACATTCATCTCTGCAACATTTTTGTAGAGTACAAGTGCATGTACAATCATCTTTACAACTACACAATATATATACACACATCCATCCATGCCATTCATATTAGCTTTCGAAAAAATGTGAAATAAAAAATTAAATTTCCAATGCACATAAATCTGCTGTTAAGTGTCAGTCTTTAAAGTGCCATAAAGAAGTTTTTTGTTTCTTATGTTTYTCTTACTTTTGTTGTTGTTACTGTTACCCACCGCGCACGTGTTGCAGGCAACAAAGCGTTTCCAGTGCAGCGTGCCGCCGTGTTTTCGGTTTTGTGTCGCTTAAAGTGCTCTTTTTTGATTAATAACTATTCTCCACTCGTCACTTTGACGCAGTTAATTTAATTGCACCGCTCATTAATGAAATTAAATAAATTTTCTAATTTCAGAAAAAAAAATTTAAATAATAAAATAAGTTGTATATATGTACATATGTAGAAATTGTTCTAGAATTTTATGTACTTAAATTAAGTCGAATGCGCTGCAGAATTTGAAAGAGAGAGCCCATAGCGGAATCTTTCGTATGAAGGGTGGTGGTGAAAATTAATAAAATTCTTCAAAAACGGAGAGGATTTTCAGACCAAACTACCTAGGTGACTTTTAAATATATTGAGTAGTGAAGTCTTTTCGTATTATGTCAATAGATGTCGTTCGAGTCTTATATCTCCAGTGCGGACATTGTGTCATACCATATAGTGTTGGAAAGGTGAAGTTGTACCTCGTCTTGCCGACCTATCGTTGAAAAAGCCGATGAAATTATGGAAAAGATTGACCAGGACCATCACATAAGCAGCTACGACATCGCCAAGGAACTTATAATTCATCATCAAAGGGGTTTGCACCATTTTAGAAAGGCTGGCTACAAAAAGAAGCTCAATGTTTAGGTACCACATGAATAATCTKTGAAAAATTTAATGGWCCGAAATAACATCTGCRAWTYTTTSCTGAAACGAAACAAAACCGAACCATTTCTGAAGCGAATGGTAACAGAAGACGAAAAGTGGATCAAATACGACAATACTGTGCGAAAAAATCATGGTCCAAGCGTGGTGAAGCTCAACAAATGGTCGCAACACCAGGATTGACGCCTCGAAAGGTWATGCTGAGTGTTTAGTGGGATTGGAAAGGAACCATCCACTATGAGCTCCTTTAGAYGGGTTGAACAACTGATTCTACATCTCACTATCACGATGACGAGATTGAAGCAAGCAATCGAAAAAACGGAAACGGACAGAATAGATCAACAGAAAGGACTTCGCCTTCCCTCAGTACAACGCTAAACCACACACATCTTTGATAACTTGACAAAAACTCGGAGAGCTTGGCTGCGAAGTTTTGATACATCCACCATATACCCTTACCTTGCACTATCGGACTACCATTTGTTTCGGTCAATGCAGAACTCCTTTAATAGAGTAAAGTTGGCTTCAAGAGAAGCCGGTGTAAATTACTTGTCACAGCTTTTCACCGAGAAAACAGAAAAGTTTAACACTGATGGTATAATGTCTGTAATAAAAAAATGGCAAAAAGTGCTCGACCAAAATGGTACAAAAAAAAAAAAAAACTAAGATGCAGTTTGATTAGAAATACGATTTCTCAATGTAAACGATTTAAGTTCATAAGAGAATATCTTCTTAGGGTCTCAATTTTCTCTCCATGGGTTTACTCCCAGGTGTTCATAAAAATGTACAAATATCTCTGCCGTTAAGTAGTCATACAGATGTATGTTAAGTCAAGAACACGGTCGCGAAAAATCAGTGAGAAAGGTCGCTAKCACAACGGAATTTCATTTGAACCTTTTTGAAGCACTCTGAAATTAAATATATCAGACGTTCAGAGCTTGTCTACTTGAGATAAAGTGTTCTTCATTAAAATGTTGCCATTTTTCTTTAAAATAATGAAACTAAAATTTTAAGATTTTTCTTAAAATATAATTCTCAAAATACTCTTTAGGCGAATAACGTCTTAAAAATCTGCACTAAAACCTAGAAAATTTAGTTTTTACGAGATTTTAATCGCACAGTTCATTATCTGTCGAAATTTAACAAAAATATAAATCTAACAACGCACCCTAACCTCAAACACTAAAAATTTTATATAAGGCGGCTAGTCAATCTACTCGTAAATCTCCGCTCTATATCACGAAAATCTACTTAATTTTATTCTCGGCGCAACTCTTCAATTTTTGGACGTGCATTTGCTATTTTACGACTGCACTCGATGAAATTAAAGAAATAATGAAGAAGAACCGCTTTTTAATTTACATGAATAACCATTTTCCAACACTATTTCATTACGATTTTCAATTTTTTTTTTTTCAATTTTAATTCATTTTATTATAGAGAGGTGAACATGAAAGCGATGTGTGAGTAGAGAATAAAAAGGGCAGGAAAGAAAACTCAAAGAATATTTTCCAAAAAATACAAATCAGGCGCAGAGCTCGTAATGAGGCCCAAATTGCCATATGACTGACCTTTCCTATATAAAATGTTAATGTGAAAGAGTTTAGATGACATATGAAATTTGTTTCCCCCAGTTGCTGTGGGTGTTGTTGTTGCTGCCTTTGTAACGAATCACGTTTGTTATCTGATATTAAAGAGCAGACACATACATACATACGAACAAATATAGAATTGGTGGCCACAACGGCTGGCACGACCACGATAACGACAACGACAACGACATTGACACTGACACCGGCAATCACAACCGAAGCAACAATAACGACTACATGTCACCATTTGCCACTCCATAAAAAGAGCCATTCAAGTTCACTCGCACATTTTGCTTGACTGCAGGAAAATCAATTTCGTTACAAAACATTTCGAATATCTTGAARTGTGTATGTATATTTGTGCGTTGGTGTGTGTGGCACATAAATATTGTATGCATTTGTAATTATTTATTCGAAAAACTTTTAATGATATCCGCAATAAAAAATGAAGTACCATTTTGGTTGGCGGCAGAAAAGAGGACAGGAAGAGAATTTCAAAAACAAAAAAAAAAAATGTGTGGCAAGGAAAATGAAAAAAAAAAAAACAATATTAAGGTAAAAAGTATAGGATAATCATACTACGCGGTCACATGTGTTTGTATGAACTATATTTTATAATGATAAATATATACTTATGCATGTATGTTTCTATGTGAAAATTTGTTGGTGACCATTTCCTCAATATTTCTCACACTGACCTTAGGCACATGATTTGTGCCTGTCTCTTATACACATCTAGATGTGTATAAGAGACAGGATTTGTGCTGCCTCTTTACGGCATGTGAAAAAATTATAAAAAAAAAAAAGGACAAAATTGAAATAAAAACGAAAAAACAAAAAATTGAAAAAACCAAAAAAAAAAAATACGAAAAAACGAAAAAAAATTGAAGAAAAAATTGAAGAAAAAATGGAAAATTATAAACCAAAATGAAACTTCATTTGTAGGCCAGTTCAGTTTTACTAATGATCACCAACAACAAAGTGCTTTAATGTGCGTTAGAATAATGGTGCGGCAGTATGCTGTTGGAGACATATCGGCGTCTTCAAATGAAAACGAGTTTTCCATAAATTTTATTTCGTCTTCCAAATTTATGAGCCTAYGGAAAATGGTGGCTTGGGAAATCGTTAAGAAAAAATTGAAGAAAAATCAAAAAAATTAAATAATAATAAAATATAGTTGAAAATTGAAGAACATGTCTTGAATCATTACTAGGTTATACAAATATTTTGGCTTCATTAAGAAAAATGTATTACAGATAATAAAAATATATTAATATCACAGGTGTTAGGTCGTTCTTTGGCACATATTTTGTCGGCCATATTTTCAGTTGTTTGTGTTATGTATTTTAAAGATCTTCCTCTAATAGAAAACAGTAAAAGTTTTGACTTCTMGTACTTCCCTAAAAACTGACGTATTCATATATAAGAAGTATTTTCATCTCAGATATACATATAATAGGATATTCAGAAATAGTTGGTTTTTCATACCGAAATGCGATTAGGAATGAAAATTTTCATATTGGTTTATTTGGCGTTGTGTTCCGTGCGTTAGAATCTGCTATCATTATCGATTGTCCAGTGAGAGTTTCATGACATATTATTGAGTGGAAATGAAGTTATTGCGTTTTAAGTGCCAGGTGGTTTGTGTTGTCCTTGCGAAAATGAGCTTCGAACAAAGAGCCGACATTCAATTTTGTTTTAAAATTGTTAAAACTTTTACCGAAACGAAATCATCACTGAAATTCATGGAAACGGAATTGAACATCTCCAAAACATTTGGGTTCCAGAACATTTGGACTTACGAAAGGTGTGTGCACGGGCGACCAAAAATTGCGCTCATCGATTGATGCTTCTGACCGATTATTCGACCAAAAATCACATTTTACCCATTAACCACTTCCGGTATTCACCTGATATGGCACCGTGCGATTTCTTGCTTTTCGGAAAAATTCATTTGCCCAAGAAAGAAAAGCGTTATGTAGACGTAGAGGCCATTCAAAATGCTTGCATCGGCATAGTGGCGGCCATACCGGCCAATGAGCTAAAATACTCGTTCGACATGCTTGTGAAACGTGCAAAAAGCTGTATTGAAGCAGAAGGAGACTGCTTTGAATTGTTCTGTGTTTTATTTTTTTTGAAGTTTTGTTTACTTTGGAATACACCTTGTGTCATTACTGCGGTGTTCGTTGGATTTTCATGCGCTTAATTATATCCATGTTACCATAGAATTTCTAAAGTTTGTATTTCCATCTAACTCGGTAATCATAGCTCAACTGGGCGGCTTTGAAGATTTCGAAGAAAAGAGTTCTCTCATATGCTTCAAGTTCTTTCCTATCACTTCTCTTCAACGTCTATGTTTTTGCRTCGTATTAGGACGGGAATGGTAAGAGCCAGAGAGAGGGACGCTTCTCAATTGCTTACCGGTCCCAAAGTAACGCCTGTTGACAAGTGTTCTTCTGCTGTTGAACTTCAGGCATGCTATATAACATTATGTTGAAGATCAGAAGGGATATACGTTACCTTATTGAGGAATATTTTTGGGCAATCAAAAGATTATCTTCCTTGCTGAACGACTTGAGTTGGTGAGACTAATACCTGGTATGTGCGCAGAAACTCGAAAAACTCTTATAAAGATATTTCCTTTTAAGCCGAACACAATTTCTTGCTTCAAGTTGCCACAATATCAAGGCAATTGGAAAAGAAAAGGATATGCAATATATACGCCACATCCACACTTTCAAGAAGTACCTTCGTTTCACTATGATCTTGTTTGTTCTTAGGATGTATTTTCTTTGGTGTAATTTAATCTATAAAGTTGAAAACAACTACTGTTTTCAAGTACCTCCCGTCGAAAAGTAAGCTCATGGTGAATATTGTAGCTATTGCTGGGAGAATATTTTTTTGTTTGTATAAAAGAAATTTTAATTGTATAATTGCTATACTGTGTCTCTTTGTCATAACAAAGAAAACTTGTTGTTTTTATTGCGTTTTAGTCTTAAGAATCTGTCTGCGATTTAGTATAACCTTGCTAAATGCAAGTATGCCAGTTTATCTAGTTTATACCGGTTGTTTATTCGATTCGCTCTTCTTAAAGATTTGGTAAATCGAACAAAACTACTAAATGGTATAATCTTTCTCTGTAGAATTATGCCATTTTATACCAGTTGCTTGGTCGTCTGCTACTTTTAGCTTGAAACATATTTTTCCAAGCTTCGTCTTAACGAAAAACTTAACTCGCATTAAATTTTTGCAAGTTGCAATAGAAAAGTGGTTTAGAATATTTTTCGAACTGGCAGTATGTATAATACACATATAACGGCACATTTACTTGAATACATTGTATATTTCTATTTATAGTCTTTGATTATATATGCCTAAAAAAATGCATGCAACCCATTTGAATTATAATATTTACCAGAAATCAGACACAYACGTATAATTCCTTCCCGTTGCAAGTTTAATCGCATACACTTGAGTGCACTTCAAATCAGAGAATCGTACTGTGAATRCGAGACRAATAATACATATAAAAYAACAASAACAACAACAAAATTAATAATACCAAAGGTAGGCGCATCCGTTGCAAGGTCGCACCCATAATTTTTTGTGGCATGTWCAACATGCAATAACAAAATCAGACAAACAACAACAACGACAGCCGCAAGCGCATACAATATTTATATTTTGAATTTTCTGTTTGTCATCTAAAGTGGTTGGTGGCTTCATAAATGATTGCAGATGTCAGCGCGAAACAAGTTTGCAGCCATCTTTGCCAAGCGACCAACAAACCAACACACACGCACACATATATGTATATATATTCGCAGATATACATATACATACATATGTATTTCAATAAGGCAATGATCACTGTAGGGAAAAAAGTTGAGAATAATAAAAATCACACACAGACAATCATTCGTACTGCTACGTGCAACATGCCACAGATTTACAAATATACATACATTAAGTACATGTTGTGGACAACTGAATTAAAAGCGAATTGCGCAAAGGTAAAGTTGGCAATGAAAACAAAACAAAAAACAAAAAAAAAAAAAAAAAAAAAAAAAAAAAAAAAAAAAAAAAAAAAAAAAAAAAAAAAAAAAAAAAAAAAAAAAAAAAAAACCAACAAACGCACACAAACTGTAAAGGAAGCAAGGCAAGGTAGGGAGTGACTGGGGTTTAGTTGCAACAAAATTGTCAACACACAAATGAAAATAAATAATTCAAGAAACGCTTGTCAGCACAAACAAATAGCAACAACAAATTTTAGTACAACAGGAAAAATTATATAACAACAACAWAASCAACAACWACAACTTGTGTTCGCAACAACAACAACAAATTTTATATTAATAAAAATGTTTTACAACAACGTATTGTATTACAAGAAATAAATAGAATTACAACAACATATTTTTTACAACAACAACAACAAACAGYTCAGTAGCCAAAAGCCAGAGTAGTAAGTAAAATATAAAAAAGTTTCACAACAAAAACAACGCTATAGTCAAAGGTAGACAAGCGGCATGCAACTGCTGACAACCCAACYATACAACAACAACAGAAAAAACAGTAGCAATAACTGCGCAACAAGGACGATGCGATATGCCACATGCATACATACATACATATATATGTATTTGTGTTTACTTAGGTGAGACAATGCAGCAGCCAATATAAAAAACAACAACACCAACAACGTCTATGTGGCATGCATCAAGCGCTWTGTTGACACATGCACAAACATTTATACCCATATTACTGCGGTTGATCCTGTTATGCTTTAATATTTCATATCCTGTGTCCTGCCCTAACCAAACACACACACACACGTATATACATACGAATGCATTTATATATTTGATATCTGTATCTGTGTGCCGGAGATGTCATTTGTTTTTAAATCCGTCGCATGTTGTCGCAATCGATGTTATTATATCCTTGCTTGTGCTTGTTGTTGTTGTTGTGCTTAGAATTATTGTTATTGTTATAGTTATTTGCTTGTCTACTTGCTTAGCAGCGGTGTGTTTTGCTTATTTGTTGTTTTTTCGGTTGGTTGCAAATATTTTTTCGCACAGCGATTTATTGCCAAGCAAGGATTTGATAGAAATATTTGATTGCATATACATAGATATATACATATGTACATATATATGTTATTATGGGTGTATGTATGTTTGTATGTCTATGCATCCATGTAACTGTCACCAGGATTATTAGGGATATTGCACGCTTGTTATCCTTATTGGTAACGCTGCTTAAGGGCATTGCTTACGGTAAACTAACCAATAACTTAATTCCCTCTCAATATATTATTAAATATTGTATAAGGCAGCATAATATTTGCTTTATGGGGCATTATCAGCATTATGGCTGTGTTGTCCAAGCATTGTTTTTACAATGCAGCCCTTACAGCTGGTCCTTATTGCCGTTTGTTTACTCAAGTGTCGCATTATTATCCTTTTTAGTTTGCAAAATATCACAATTTTCAATTAAACGATATTGTGGTTTTGATATTGGGTCTCTAATTTTATACTCGTCATACTTTTTTTTTTTCAAAGTTAGAACCTTTATTTAAGAAAAACATATTCAATGGTAAAAATGGTATTATTCAATGTAATGCCCATTTGACGAAATAGCACTTAGAATCTCTAATCGGCTCTAAGAAYGAAGAAGAACGACTAGCGYGCTATTTTAAACTCGGCTATAACGGTGTACTTGTTTGGCTGCGTAGAACGTTCTTAGTCTTCCAAGACAAAATCCCTACTTTAAATCGTACAAACCACTTTTGGCGTGCTCGTTCAACTAGAGTATGTTTACCATAAATTGATATAGTAATATAATAGACCCAATAATTTTATGGAATTAGTTGAGTAGAGCGGGACTGATAAGGTTTCAGCAAAAGTTTATTAAGTGGTCAGTAGGGTAATCTTTTTTCAAAATATTTTTTTTTTGCACTTTCTGTTCCCTCATACCCTTAGAATTAATGTAGAAACCCACTTTACCTTTGGCAATACCTCAAACTTTAATCCCGTTTTTCTCAAAGCACACTTTTTTTAACTGACGGACATGATTCCGGTCGAACTACGGAACCGATTTGCTTAATTTCTTTTTCTTAATGTTCACAAAACGGCTGGCTATCGGCCATAATAAATTCATAATTTTTTATAATTTATTGACAATGTTGTATCTCATTCACCCAGCCATTTCTCCGACAGATGTCATCAAAAAATTCCAATAAAAATGTTTATACACTCCATGATATACGAGGTGTGTTCAAAAAGAATGGCGAATTTTGTGTTTTTTTCAAAAATTATTTATTTATTCATGAATATCTATTTTGTCCACTTCAAAGTAACCCCCATGAGATATTAAACACTTGTGCCAACGGGTTTTCCAATCATCGAAACACTTCAAAAAATCATTTTTGTTTTTTTATCTTCTTCAGCTTCTCCTTCGATGCCGTCTTTATCTCGTCCTTTCATGGGCCTCTTCAGTTTAGGGAACAAGAAAAAGTCACAGGGGGCCAGATCTGGGGAATACGGTGGCTGCGGCATTATTGGCCAAAAAGTCGCGCACAAGCAACGATGTGTGAGCAGGGGCGTTATCGTGGTGCAAAAGCCAATTTTTGTCACATCTTCTCGGCCTTCTGAGAACATTTTGTACCACCGATAAACGGTGGTGCTTCGGTCCAAGGTAGCTTTTCCGTATGCCACAGTCAACATTCGGAATGCATCCGCGCACTTAATTTCGTTTTTCACATAAAATTTGATACAGCTTCTTTATTCGAAATTCGAATATACGTAACCCGCGAAAATTCAAAATTCGCGATACTTTTTGAACATACTTCGTATCTCATGATATGTGAAAAAAGTTTTATTGTAGAATAAAAATTTCTATGAAAAAAATTTCAAGAAAATAGGCCACATTACCCTACTGACCTAATAAAAATTTCCATAAGTAGTCCGCTTTTCGAGATCTAATGAAAGACTTGCTATTTCACAGTAATATTAAATAAATTCTCACTAAAAAACTGAAGCCATTGGACCACTGTAAACGTCGTGAATTTGATGAATTTGCCTTGGAACAACTTGAAAACGGTAACGATTTTTTTTTTTTAAGAAAATCATCTTCTCCGCTGAGGCTCACTTTCATCTGAGTGCTGCGGTAAATAAACAAAGCTATCGATTCTGGTGCGAAGAAAATCCACAAATTTTTCATGAACAATCATTATATTCACTAAAATTGACCACACCAAAGGTTTTTGATCTGGTGAAATCATTAGTTCGTACTTCTTTTGAAATGAAACTGGTGGCATAATTACTGTCAATGTAGAGCGATATACATGGATCAACGATAACCAACTTCTTAAGATCGCAATTGGAAGAAGTTGATCTTGAMAACATYTGSTTCYAACAAGATGGGGCTACGTGCCACACAGCACGTGYAAAAAYCGAATTATTGCGAGAAAAGTTTGGCAAATCGATTATTTCAAGAAATTGCGACATTGAATGGCCTCCAGRAAGTTGTGACTTAACACCATTAGACTTCATCTTGTGGGGTTATTTGAAGTCGTCTTTAGTAAAAACCAGAAAAAACTCTCTTCAAGCTTTAGAACTCAATATTGAATGCGTTATGCATGGCATACGACTTCATTTAGTGGAAAAAGTACTCGAAAATTGGGTTCATCGAAYTCGTTTTTGCAAAGGAAGTCGTGGAGACCATTTGAATGATTTATATTCAGAACTTAATTGTTTCGATCGTACTTCACAATAATTGTTAATGTTGTAGCAATATTGCATTCTTACGTATATATTTTAACCAATGAATAAAGGTWCTGGTGGCATGATTGAATAGACGAACGTGTGGTGGGTGTGCCTGGCGTTGTTTGTGGAGTAGATTGAAATTCACTCAAGTTCTTTGAGATGAATAGAGTTGATGWGTGTTCGAAGGTATTGCGGGTTTGCGGCGGGGTTTTTGGTAGTAAATGCGAGTATTTAAGAAGTTCTTTTTTTTGCATAAGAAAATGCAATTATTTTAAATTATGTGAACAATAAATACTTTGGCAATTTAAGATTTAATATTGAGTCGATATTTATTATTACTAATTAATTTATAAGAATTTTTTTAAACCCATTTATCTACAATTTAATTTTTTTCTTTTCAGGTCAGTACTGGTTTTTCATGTAGTTAGATGATGTAAGGTGAGTGGTTTTTTAAACTCAATAACAAATTGTCTAATTAAACCATGAACAGCCATAATGAAACTTCGGAGACTCTATAGAATAAATATATGTGACCTGGTCTACGGAAAGGGGGCTTAGGTGTCAAAAAATAAATTTTCCCTTTTTAGTTGATTCGGATGGAAGATGAGATGCTTTTTTTTAACAGCTGTTTCTCAGAAAACTAGTTTTCGCACGTTAGCTCCCTTTTCGTAGACCAAGTCGCATACATATATGTATGTAAATGAGCAGTGTGCCAAGCTGAATCGGTTTAGTCATGTCCGTCTGTTTGCCTTTATATACGTAAATTAGTCGCTGAGTATTTGAGATATGGGTCTGAAATTTTGCTTGTATGAAAAACGATACAAAAAAATTATTAAATGTTCATATCTTCCTTTAAAATATTAAGTAGTTTCAATTATATTTACTAAATGCGAGTTTTTCGTTCTTTATTGCAACTGGAATAATATTTTTTTTTTTCAAATATATAAATGTTCCTTTTAAATACATACATATGTCATCAAATAAAATTCATCTAATTTTATGCACTTGAACTGAATTTGTATTATTTTAAATTTTACCCCAAAAATAGACGCGCTTAAATTGTCGTGTGATATGCGACGACAGTGAGTGCCATTGACCTGATTAACATAAAATACCCGCAGTTTTCGACTTTTTGTTGTTTTTTCTCGACAATTCACTTGGCTGGTGTGATGATCCAATTGTGATTACCGGCGGACATACAAACAGTACTTATGTATGTATTGTATCGTGCTACAACTGCGTTATATACATATGAACATCTATATGCTTGGTTGTTGTTGCAGTTGTTTCCTTTTTTTGACACTTTCAACAGCAAATGAATTATTTAACACCGTGGCGAAACGGAACAAACAGGCGAAAGCACATAAACTTGGCATATAATTGCTACAAATATATACATTTGTATGTATATTATAAATATGCACATATATACTTATGTATGTATGTATTTGTTAAAAAAAATGTCTGTTTAAGTAGAGCAATTTAGATAACTTTGTGGCTGAGAATATTTTCTGTGAGTTAAAGATTTGTCCATATGTTTGGGCATAAGTATATGTATCTAAGACTATACACTATCAATATAGTATGTCTATATTTATGAACAACAACACCAACAGTTTATATATACATATACATATATTTTTTTGGTAAAATGACGATGTTACCGCCGGTTTAATGCTGGATCTTTTCTATATATGTGACATAAGGATATACATACATCAATGATCATACAAATGTATATGCGGAGCTGAAAAATTTTATATATGTATATCCATGTAATGTAAAAAAATATATATGTACATATGAATATATTTAATATTTTATCCCGCAACCAGTGCAACGAAATATTAAAATTTTTTCATTTCGGAAACTATCAATAGCCATGGGCTGCAAGGCATTCCCTGTCCTTAGGCCTATTTTTTTTACCGCATATTTATTATTTTTTGGATATTTGGTGGGTTTTTAACGTGGAAAAAAATTATTTTTGAACTTTGTCTTGATTTTTTTTTTAATTTGTAATTT
>NW_017535631.1:303807-367827 GCF_001853355.1 Bactrocera latifrons | reverse complement strand
CTATATGCTATAGTAGTCCGATATCGGCGTTTCACTCATATGAGCAGATTTTTGGGAAGCAAAGAGCGTGTAAAAAATTTCAGGGCGAGATCTCATAAACTGARAGGCTTTGTATACCGACAAACGGACAGACGAACATGKTTAAATCGAGTCARTTCTTCACGCGATCAWTAATAGGATCACCAATGAATTCTTCTGAGTATTTCAAACTTCGTGCTGAATCTAATAYATTCTGTTTAAGGTTTTACTAGAAGTTTTCAATTAAACTGTTAGTCGGTTTCGGCGGCTTACSTAATCAAATGTTTCGTTTAAAAAGTGTGGACGCTTGTCCAATAATAAAATTTAAGCTTTGCTAAGAAAAATATATAACATCGTTACAACTTCAAAGCACTTTCGCTGTTTTAAAGAGCGATGTGTATTTACATGCAAATATACATACATATATCTATATACGAATGTATGCAAACAGAGTGAATGTTCCACTAAAAATAGAACGCAGATAAAATTTCAGCAAAATACAGACAGATATGTTGAAACAATAAGAATGTGCATGTATACATATGTATGTATGTATATAGGTCCATACATATGTATACATACACATTCATATGTGTATATATGGTATAGGTATATATCAATGTTCCGTACATAACCTCAACTAACTACCCGCATCTCAATTTAACTAAATGCAAGCATGCCAGCACCCATATCAGTCGCTATATGCCCAGTCACTTAAATGGCTTGCCACTAAAGCGCTACATACATATGTAAGTATGTATGTATATATGTATATGTGTTTGTAACTGTAGTTGTAAGCAACAGTGTCAGAGCTTCGGCAAGCAGAATTGGCTGCCGCTTTTCCGCCAAATGACACAAATGCGTCGAGAAATCTCGCAGTCRGCTGTGTGCAGTCGAGGAGTTAGTCGCGTCTCTTGTTGTCTAGTTGGCTACACTTACAAAAACACAAACATACATATGAAAGAGTATAAACATTTAGTGCCATAGACTATTTGGTGTTGTGCCTACAAACACTACATATACTCATATAAATACATAAATATGTATGTACAYGGCATTTACATGGTTCATTCGCCCTATGTACTCAATCGTTTTGCGAAATTATCGATTTTCCCTTTTGGACACAAATTTAGAAAATGGTGAACGCAACAATTGGCATGTCGCATGGTCCAGACGACAACAACAAGAAGCACATATGCATATACATACATATCTACGTATGTATATGCTACTAACTGTAGTCTATRGAGTTGGCAGCAGCGGAAACAATTACAAATACAGCAACAACAAATGTCTGCCTGCAAAATTTGTGTCTGTCTACTATTAATTTTTGTTGTTGTTCTTGTTGTTGCTGTTGTTGTACTTAAAGTTTCTTAAAGCCATTTATGCACTCAATGTTGTCACTATTCTACATGAGTGTGTACTAGTATCCGTATGCATAAATGCATGAACACATTYCAATGGCAAGAAAATTTACTTGCGCTTTCAAGCCAATAGAATTTAGGGCGCATTTGGGAGTTTGCTTAAATGCATTAAATGCAAAATTCGTTGCTATTTCCGAGAATTTAATTTTTCAAATGGTAAAAACCTCTTGATAGTTTCGAAAAATTAATTCGAAATTTTTTTTTAATACAAAGTTAAGATTATTGTGACAAAAAAGTATCCGAAAWTTTTAAATAAAATGTAACATATTTAATCATTCATCAATATTTTTTTTTTCTTCTTCAAAGTAATGCCTACAAGTTTTAATACATCTATACTAGCGATATCGAGTTCTCTTGTCATCTCTCTAACACATGTCTGACGATGTGAAGCACCCTGCACTTTTTTAATATTTTCATTCAGTTGAAAAGGTCGAATGTCGATCTCTCGACCTGTTTGGGAATCTGTCCTTTGCCCATTAATTATTATGTTTGGGTTATTTTCTAGCATTGATTCGAAATCGATTAATCTTGCTTAGAGAGATATTCGKCCTTTGTGTTACCCACAAACTTCTAAAGTTGAATAATTAGATGCTCATAGATAGATGAGTGTTTAGACCAAGCAACTTTGCTGGGTTCGCYAAAGSTGTGTCTATGGAGATATTTCTTTMACAGTTTGGCAAAAGTCGGGCAATAGAGAAGCAAGTGACAAAATGATTCTATGTCGCCTTCCTACAGTCAGTTTCAGCAATGAACGTCTGACAGAATATTAAGCCGCTACGCGTGTGAACCTATTACGCAGTGTCCAGTCAGAATACCTTCAATTGTGGCGAGACTGATTTTGCTAAGAGCCGGCAGTTTGGAGAATCTCTTACGGTTCACTCAGTGCTAGGAGGATCTCGCAGTTGCATAAGTTCTAGCTGTTGACCAGCGGCTGCTGAGCTCACTGGRGATTCAAAAGCCCAACATCAAAATGCAAGAAAATATCAGAAAACCGGTACATTTCCAATCGGATGAAATTGGCCACAGAATGCTCCCCAMAGCAAGTCATTGGACTTGCAACTTGAGGCGAGTTCGCTATGACCGGGTACACATATAAGTCTAATATGGAAGAAGCTTTAAGAGCTCAAAGCCAGTATAGCCGTTCGATTAACGGAGTGAAATCCCAACTCTCTAAAAGAAACTGCACTTCGGAGCAGCACACTCAATGCTCTTTTGATGGCATCCACTTTATATTGATAAACACTACAACAATCTCGTATTCTGTAATTAGAGTTAATGAATAGCTCACCATAGAAGAGCCAGCTCCTACTCCATCSGACTGTGATAAAGCTCACTGCACTTCTTCTTCAACCGCTCAGCTAGGAGAAAGTTTTTCAATGCATTGATGTAGAAATAAATGATTTAAATYGATGCAGTGAAGAACTTCAGCGTATCCTTATCCAGAGACCTTCATATACCGAGCTTCTCTATATCGAAAAGAAGCCTTCACTGCCAAGCACCTACAAGTATTGAACGATTTCAGTGCCATTGTTGGCGTTGTGCTTAATGCACCACAGATATCGATGGGAACGGCCATTTGAATAAGTTACAGTTGCTTAGCTAGTATTGTTTATTCGAGCTGCTTTGACCGGACAAATACATCATACAACATTATTGGTTTAACTAAGGTTTTTTAGAGCCAGAACGCTACATTTGGTCTTCTAAAAAAGTATGAGGCAATTGTTGCTTTGCCCATTTGCTTAGGAGGTTTAAATTTCAGTAAGATATAATTATATATTAAAAGAAGGACATTTCTGTTTTCCGAAAGACATATAGTACATACATATGTTATTTTATATTTTTTGAGGGATAATAAGAGTTCCCTTATTGTGAAACTTTCGTGAGCTATTCCTCGTACTACGKTGTCTGAAGTCACTCTGATCCGTTTCTTGTTTGTTCGTTAACTAGTGGGTAGTTTTGTTTAAGTTTTTACTATAGTTCCGCTACATCTTAGGCATACAAATATCTTGGCTTAAGAATATATTTTAGGTTAGTATGTTTCCTGCCTCGCTCTAAAGTCATTCAAACAACTTAAGCTAGACAACCTTAAGTCTTTCACCATTTTTGAATAAAATATTTTAAACTAATAGTTTAAGGCGGCAGAATCCCGCTTGTAAAAATGTTAGACCGGCAGTTATATTCATCAATAGGGGTACTGCTTCCTCAATATACATTTAATATTTTTAAGCCCCTACAAATACTCCATTTCTAAGACTTCCTTTCTTTCTAAGACTTTCCTTTCTTTCTTTACCGATTCATAACAATTTTTCATAAACTATCATATTACATAGCGATCAAAAATGACAAATCAAGGAATACATACATATGTACCTACATTAGATATATAATTATGCGACATTAAATTTGATCTCACGATACTTATTTGTAAAAAAGCCCGAAAATTGTGAACCAAAATCCGACATTCAATACAATTACTTCACTTACCTACTTTTCTGAGGATTCAAAATTTGTATTATTATAAAACAAAATTGATATGCTGCTTATAATAAATCCGGGATGAATGTACTTACATATGTACACATACAAAGGTACATTTACTTAAGATCCTTGAGTGAGACAAAGCGGAAAATTAAATATAAAAGCCGCAAGCAAATAATCAAATAATTGATATGTAAAATAATATTTCTACAACTAAGCAGAGCGGAAAAATATACAACAATAACAACGAAAAACATTTAATAAACGCCTTACCCATATACATACATACATAYATGCATAACTGGATCTAATGGCGTATGGATTTCAGCATGGTTGACATTTTTGCTTGAATCTTGAGAGCAAAGCAAAAGATTTCGAGGCGCTAGCAGGCAAACACACACATATACATTYGTTTTATATACATATACAGGTATATCTACATGTGTAATTGAAGTAATAAACATAAATATGCGCATGCAGCTATAAATATCGAAAAATAGCGTGCATATTGTTGTTGTTGCCTAATTTGATTTCATCTTTGTCACCGACAAATTTCTACAAACTACAATAAGCCGCTGCGCATGTGTGCGTGACTGTGTGTGCAATTCTTTGTCTTCGGGCGCACATTTTTGCTGTCGTCATCCCTTCGCGCAAGAAAAATGTCACGCTACTCCGGCCAACGACCGTCAAGAGATCCTGCTGTGTATTTAATATAATAATCATAATAAATCCTTAATAATTTTAGCATCATCAAAAGGTAGCGCCTACGGTGTGACACTGCTGACGACGAGCTAAACCGAAATCATTGTAAGAAGATTGGATAGATTTCTTTTTCGATTTTCCCTGTGACATTGCAAAACAAAAAAACAACAAGAAGGAAAAAAATGACAGATTGGAATTAAATGCCAGTCTAATGATTCTGATCCGCAAGGCAGATTTTTTTTTGTAGAGCTGTTGTTGTTGTACCAATGTTCAGTTGTTGTTGTTGTTGTAAAATATTTCAAAAAATTTCGTCCTTGTGCAATATATTTTGTAGTTGTTGTACAACCTTTGTTGTTGTTGTTGTTGTACAATTTCTAATGTTGTTGTACAACAGTTCCCATTGCTTCTGTACAACATTTCTGGTCGTTGTTGTACAATATTTGTGGCTSTTATACARTATTTGTTGWWGTTGTTGTACAACTTTTGTTGTTGTTGTACGAAAATTCTTTGCCGCATTGTCCTGGCAAAATCCAAAAACACACACACTCCCAACAACAGTTTAGACAACAATTCAATTACAGCTACCACTACCTCATCTTCTCTTCACCTTCTTCTTCTTCTTCCAACTACCATTGCGCACTCTTCCCGCTTCTCGATTACCTTTTCTTCTGYCGTTGATCCGCCTTTTGTTCCACTTGCGGTTGATTGCACACGATTTAAGAAGTTGTCGTTTGTTGGTTGGTCGGCGGTAGTCGTCTGTAGGCATATTTACCGTTGTCGTTGTGTRTCATCAGCTCACAGTTCGGCTGAGCTGAGTTCAAGCCTGATTGTCGTTCGGTTGGATAATTACTGTTTATGAAGTTATGCCTTTCTAATAATCGCACAAAATTGTCTCCCCCCCCCCTTCAAATTGCTACTGTTTACAATTTTTTTCATTCTTTATTTTTTATTCTTTGTTCTCCCATAGTTTTGGGATAATAAMTTTTCTATGATCCTTTTTTGAGTTTTCTATTCATCTCTGCAGCGATTGTAATAAAGAAAATTTGTCAACATTACTCATTTAACAATAATGATGATGGTGAAACACTTTGTTGTTGCACATTTTACAACAAATGCTTTCTGATTTTTGTATAAKTATGTGTGAGTGTGTTCAGTTATACAATGCCTGGCGTTGAAGAATTGAAGAAATCATTGTGTAGTGCACTTGAGCACGCACCTTGTCGCCCTTAATGGGTTTTTAGAGGCATATTTCGGTGCGGTTGCCCAAAAGGAGTGTCGCCGATGATACTGAGATATAACCAAATGAAGAATAGTAGTAGCTTTGTGGATCTATAAATAAACATTTCGAGTGTTTTGTGTTTAGTTATTATAATTTTTTTCTGAATGTCTAGTTTGAATTTTGCCCTTAGTAAAGCTTGCCTCTCTCTAGTTTCGGGGCTTTTAACGGGCTATTGGTATCCACGCAAGGCTGGGAATCTAACTGGAAGCTGTATGGAAGAATATGAGGCGGAAAAAACTCAATATTTGGGAGCAGATACCTTCAGACATCCCACCGAATGGATATTAATTGCAATAGCAGCACAAGTCTGAAGCCAACAAATGGCAGGGAAACATTAAGAAGTGGTTAGATAAATTACCTCTTCAACAATTTTAAGTGTTGTCTCTTTAGTTTCGAACTTGAAGCTTTTTGTAAAAGCACATTCTCTCGACAAAACCATCTTTGTAATCTAAAGGAAAGAGTCTGTCCACTCTATATTAAAAACATATAAAGTTTACGTACCAGTTTTCCTAATAACTCACAGAAGACACTAAAACTATAAGTTTAGGCTTTTCAATAGGGTTTATAAGAAAATATTGTATAGCTCCTTTTATTCTGCTAGTTGAACCTCATTCTTTCGATTAGTTGCCGTTGGATTTACATAAGATCCTTATTGTAAAGTCTTCATCACAAATTTAACTGCTGTCTCAACTCGGCAGTACTTAACCCCAGTTTTAAAGTCATCCTTGAGATAATATACCTTTCAGTAAAAATTCAGGTAGTTTTTTATTTTAACCTACAGCTTTTACCTCTCCACATTCACATTTTAAAGAGTGAGGCCCGTTCTTCGTTCACAAAAATACTCTCTTGTTTTCAACACCTAATAACACACTTTTGACTTATGCTCCGCAGAGGCTTTCCTCGCGATAGTGCTTCTTGCGGAAATCTAATAATCAATTGCATTAAATTCGCCTTGCTCTGAGAGAGCGAATTTATACWCTCATTATTTCACTCAAAAACTTGTTATTGAGAACAACTAGTTTTCAGCCTCCTAAAAGGCGCTTAAGCGCACGATCTATTGCCTAAACATTTATTCCGCATACTTAGTACCCTCCTTACCCATTCGAGCACTGAAATCACAGAGCAAATGATTTTTAGCACTTGCCGAAGTGAATTTGTAGCAGTGCTTTCGATCGGTGGCTGATCAGAAATTAGTGATATTTTAAAGAAATCCTGTTCGGTTCATCGCAATTCCAACGTGTATCTTGCTAAATTTCTTTGCAGAAGCATTCTCTTGGGTTCGCTGGGTTCCAAATTTAGAGGTTAGAGGTTAGAGGTCCGCTGTCTCGATCAGCCCCATATTATTTTATTTCAAAATGATGTTATGGGTTTTCGAAGTTTTGTCTGCAACTTACCAGACAGACTTAAGATGTAAATTCGCAGCCATACACCTTCCGGCGATGCCCATGTTCAATACCCTCTTCCCTTTCAGACTGCCTGACTACTGCAGTGTGTTCCAGGCCGAGGTTGTAGACGGCAATACTAGCCTTGAACTCATTAACAGTGCGYYTAKGGCTGAYTCCCGTATTCTACTACTATTTAGCTAGGTTCCGCGGAAGCTTGGTCAGCGCTGGCACACAATCGGTACATGCCCTGCCGCAAAAGYCTTGCCCTCAGTAAGCCTTTGCCTGCCTCTCCCTAGCTGGGGGGCTTTTAACGAACCATTGTCCTATTAGCATCCATGCTGTTTTCTGCAGAAGCTGTATGAAAGAAGATGAGGTGGAAACAACTCGATATTTCAACAYTTCCTTCTTGACTATTCGGCGTTTGTGAGTCAAGTTTTAAACATTTGCGTGCGTACCGAGCTGGCGGGAATAGAAATTAAACGACTGCGTAAATTTGTATTGGCTACTAAGCGTTTTCCTAACTAATAGTTCGAACTCAGGAGTTCTTCTTGTCTATGGCATCACAAAGGTTCACGTACGATCTTTGATCATCCCTCTAACCTAACCTAATATGTTATATAAAAGAAGTCAAATACATATATTGTTCGCCCAGATCAAGAATAGCTACCATACAATAGTGATCGGGAAGCTCCTAGACGCATTCAGTAAGGTGATCGAAAACGACCTAAGGGTCACCACTGAGGCGCGATATCAGCTAAACTTGACATAAACACCGATAAGGCAGATATGCCACAATTTACAAGGAAGTATAAACTCCCTCCATTATAAAGTTGAATAAAATTGTGTAGAATTGATTTTCATATGAACCTTTCCCGAACTAATAAAATTCAGTCAATAGTGCCACTTACTAATTGCCATAACTATTTCACCACCAATTTCACCAATTCGAAATCAACCAACTTAACTTATCTTCGAAGTCATTACCGAATTCATTAAAAAGTGAACTACATAACGGCACATGGTCGATGTTGAATTATTGAACAAAGTCATACGAAAAGCCGCAACATGACCACAGCTGACGCGCATACAAAGGGCGTCACCGGTATGCAATTGCCCTGCTACCGCTGCCATAGCCACTGCTGTTGCTGTTGTTGTTGTTACTGCTGCTCAATGAAGCCAATGAACGTAAATCAATTTTATCAATTTTTTCGATAAAAATGCGTACAAATTTTCCAATGTAATAAATTAAAAGCAAACGAATATATGAGTGCACACAAACAAACATACATACATATTTGTCAGYGTATGTATGTGTGTGTGTGTTTTAGTGCTAGCCACATATGATTGTAATATTAACGGAAGTTTCCGCTTTTTTCCAGCGCATTRTAYGCTTTKCATCAGCAATTCATTGCATTTTTTGTTTTTGTTGTATTTAACAATTTTTTCATTTCCACATTTTAATTGGTTGGCGGTTGGTGGCACACACACAMACACGCATACATATAGGCGCACTTCACACGCCAGATGACAGACAACTTATGCGTATGCTTATAGTATCGATATGTATGTATGCATGTCCGTCCGTCTGTCCACTTGGAGCGACCACACCGCGCGCACAGAGAATTAAACTAAATTGAATTGCGTTACACACGTCTTGGAGCGACCACACCGCGCGCACAGAGAATTAAACTAAATTGAATTGCGTTACACACGTATGTACATATATGAGAGAGTGAGTGTGTGTGTTTGTTTTGAAGTATTGGCTCACTTCATTATTTAATACTTATATAAGTTTGCCGTAATGACGCAGTGTGGGTTACTCGCCCGCAATTCAATTTATTTCCGATAATTATTATTAAAAAGTCATCAGCGATAATTTGTAGTTTATGTGCACCCTAAATGGCCGACGGGACCCCAGTTACTTTTTTATTTATGAGTTATCAATGAAAAGCTCGTAAAAATTAAAAAGTAAGAAGAAGAAAAATAGAAAAAACGGTAAAGTGAATGGTGGGAGTTAGTGAAAATTTGTTGAATTATTTTAAGGTCCGTTTAGTTCATACCAGCTATCACGCCTTATGTAGGCCTCCTGGTCTTTAGTAATGTGAGATGAAGGTTCAGTTTAATTTGAGCTGAAGTCTGAAGAAGCAAAGTAGAGATTCCAGCATCTCTTAGATGTCTACCACCTTGCACTTACTGTATGTATTGTCATTACTTATGCTCAACCGGCTCGCATGTGATGCCAGTAGGCTGCCATCGCAATACGTTATGTGAGATTATCGCCTTAATTGAACTTTTTTATGTCATTTCCACCGCTATTCGCTATCTCAACAGCATTCTTGACCGCAAAGACTTCTGCCTAGAAGATATTGCAGTATTCCGGAAAATTTAAGGGTCACCTGATATCCAGCGCCGAGCAATAGATTCCGACTCCCACTTCATTAGCCCCTTTTGATCCGTCTGTATAAATGTTATAAGATACGCTGGCGAGTCTCATGCTGCTGTACCATTTAGTCTCTGTTAGTGCAGACATTGGCGTAGTTTTTGCTCTCCCGTAATGCAGGGAATAGCGAGCCGCTAAAAACGGTTTGATGTGTGATATTTTACTGACAACTGTCCACCACAATAAAGCACAGTATAGTAAGATTGGCTTGACTACCGCGGTGTAACTTCACGTGATCACATGTTGCCGGGTGATACTGCCCCGATGTAGACTTTAGCATCTTCTTAAATGCATATAGAGCACCACTGACCGTTTTCACTCTCTCATCTATATTGAGTTTTTACATCAGTTTGCTATAGTCCACAACTATTCACTTCCACAGTGTGTTTACTCGAGAGAAGTCKCGTTCACTTGCCTTTCTGAAAGTATAGTTGTTAGTATCTATTCTATGTATTCCCTATTTTAGTAGTCGTTGGTTGGTGATTGTTACTGTCTGCAAGATTCATACATATTTCTTAATAGGCGTCTAAGAAACGCTTGATTCTATAGGTATAAATTTAGTTTGCTTTTGACCTCCTCAAAGCAAGAGAAGAGTAAAAATATTTTGGTTATTATGGTTGATCTTCTTCTTGGGTTCTTCTTTTCCGAAACACCCCTGTCCGTTATCCTCCAATGGGTCACGAATAAAGGAGCTTTTCGCAGGAGCATCATCTTACATACACATGACATGACATAAGAATTGCATCAGGACATACTCATCGCTCACGTGGACTGCTTCAAAGACCTTGTGAGGAACAGTCTTATTGAATGCCCCAAGTGTTTTCTCATCCCGGTTCGCCATTGTCTATATGTCTGTGCCATCTAATAGAGAGTAGAGTAGTAGAGAATGATTAGAGACTTACAGAGCGCAGTTTTTGCTCATCGAGACAAAAAGATTTGCTTTTAAATTACCTATTGAACCGTAGAGCTCATACATTTCATGGTACTAACTTCTTCGAAATTCATCGCTCACACGGACTGCTTCAAAGACCTTGTAGAGAAAAGTTCTGCTAAGTACAAAGACTTAAAGTGTTTTCTCATCCTGGTTCGTCATCGTCCATGATTTTTGTGGTGTATAATAGGAAGGAAACGTTGATAGACTTACAGAGCATTACATTTGTTTGTCGAAAAAGGGATCTGCTTCTCAATTGTGTACCGATCCCATAGTAGCACCTGTTGCCAAGCGCCATTCTGCGCTTAATCTCTAGACTTATGTTGTAAGCGGTGTTTATATTGGTTCCAAATTTATAGCTGGCGCGAACCCCAAGACGCGAGGAATCTTCTTTTGTGGGTTCGAAGTATTAGTATATTAAGTAGTCTTTTCTCCGTTCAGCGCAAGATCAACTTATTTGCTTAGCTTGAAAAGGCTGCGCTGATGGCTTTATTGTTGAGGTCTCGGATAGCAATGCCACTTGCTTACCCCTGTTTTACCAGCATTATATTGAAGAAGGCGCACGAGAAGTGAATCACCCGGTTCAAAACGCCGTCGGATATCAAATGGTCCGGGGAGGTCCTTTCCGATTCTAATCGTACAATTTTCGACGAGATATCAAATGTACACATAACGTTGAAAAGGCAGCTTTTGTCTGTACTGTCGATCTTAGATAGCAATTTATATGATGATGTCCTTGATTGAGTAGATTCGGTACATTTTAATGTCTGTAATATCATTCTGTTTGGCATCTACCAGAAACCTACACCGTTAACAACTTAAGAGACCTACCAAATGAAAAATATCCACACAGAGTCTGCCTGGAAGTTAGAAATGWAAGGGATTATTTATTTTCCCCATCACGGCACTACTTTCACATATGTATGTATATGCATGCCATGCAGCCATCCACTGCCCGTAAAGCACACCCTCACCCTCGTGGTGATTGTCATAACACGCACACACATTCACCAACACTTACTTGCTCGGCTGTGTATGCGTGTGCATATAATTATTTATGCAAATTTCGCTTCACAGCCAACTGCCTCCATATTGTCGCATCATTTACCATTTACAAAATTGTTTAATTCAATTATATAATTATGCATATGGTTTTTTCAATGCGCACGAGCGCACAACAACACACATCCACGCGCACACACACATTCACTGGCAGGCTTACCGAAGGACCCACGCACTTGCTGCACCCTCGCAGCGCAACTTTTGTTTATTGTTATTCTCTTTTTTTTTTTTGGTTTTTTTTTTTTGAGATGGCAACACGCACAATTTTGTAATTTGAAACAGTAGCTGCTGCTGAGCAGACCTCCACCTGCCCCTTCCCCCTGGCGTGTCATAAAAAAGCTTACAATGAGTTCATAAGCACGTGCATAAGTTGACTACCGTCGTCATATGCTTACAGCAATCGACATGTATGTTTATGTATATGGATATATCAATGTATATATATGTAATTATGTATGTATGATTATTTACTCATTTCTTTCGGCTTAGCTGGTGCGCTTTTAAAAACTTTTTTGCATTTGTGGAAAATAAAGTTTGTCAGAAAAATATAAAAGCAGCTTCGCGATATYCCTCATTTGCTTAATGTGTCCTTAGAGGCAGGGCTGTTGGTGCTCATAAATGCCTTAGCCCTTAGCCTGCCCTCAGACTGATTCGCTCTTTTGCCTTGCGTTTTGTTTTTGTTTTGTAAAGCAACGGCATATTCGGATTTGAATTTTATGACTTTAAAGATTTGCGCTCAAGCTCATACGTATTATTCTATATACATATAATACACACACACACACATAAATATAAAAAATATATATGTACTATATGTTGTGTGTATGTGTATGTAAGTATGCCGAATGTCATTATGGAAACTTGAGATTTTGTATTTTCGGCAGAAAAGCTGCTGAGTAGCATATGAGTTGTAGATTCTACAAGAGAAGTAATAAAAGTGGCTGGTGCAAGGGAAGAGGATGAAGAAGAGCTATAATTAGGGATTTAAAATTTTCAATACATTTAATAGCTTGATACGATTTTGCATGCAGGCTGTATATATGTATGTTTTTTATTGTTGGCGCTTGTAGACATACATTTGTAAAACAAATAGCGAGCTTATTGTAGCCTTCCCTTAGACTGTGATCTGTGCCAAATTACATGAATAATTTGACAACATGAAATAAAAAAGTTATTCAAACAAGAAGTTGGGTGGTTTGGAACAGCCAGTTTGTATGACCTTCATATGCTATAGTCGTCCGATATCAGTGCTTCCAATAWATGACCAACTTCTTGTGGAAGAAAGGCGTCTACAAAACTTCAAGAACTAAGGGATTATTCTTCTTCTTTATTGGCATAGACAGCGCTTACACGATTATAGCCGAGTTTACAACGGCGCGTTCATCCGTTTCGCTTTTTGGCGCCTAATGGAGACTCAAAGTGTGACCACCTCTGATAAGAACTAATCAGTTTGTTGACAGTGGGTTTTAATCTTTCACACAATACGCTCGATAGAACCTTATATGCAATGTTGAGGAGGCTTATTTGTGAATTGAGCAGAGCACACTTAAATTCCMATCGTTGGGCATGTTTTCGTCCGATCAAATTCTAGAAGAAGCTGGTGAAGGCTCCTTATCAGTACGCAGTAATTCGCCGCCGTGTTTGAATAGCTCCGCCAGCAATCCATCGGCCCCCGCCGCTTTGTTGTTCTGAAGGCGGCTATACGAACTTYTTCTTGGTCGGGCAATGAAACGTCTGCTTCATCGGCATCGATTGAAGAATCGGGTTCACCATTTCCTGGTGTTATGTTTCACTGCTTGTCAGCAGGCTAGAGAGCATATACATATGTATAGACTTTATAGGGTCTCCTTCCTTATTTCTTCTGGGTACACGCTATCACCTTTCCGAACCTTTCGTAGAAAACATCCCCTGCCGACTTGTTATATTGGAAGTTGTATGCAATCTTTTCTTTGGTTGGTGATCTCCAACGCGCCGCAATCTTCCGTCGGTACATCAGGCTTTTGCCTTTGAATACGTGACAGTGCTTCCTTGCTTTTACTTTGCGGTACATAAGCACCTTCGATTACGGTATGGTCTTAATGCAGCTCTGATCCACTATCATTAGGACGGCCCCTTACCACTTGTCTTGAAGCTTCAGCACCGTTTTCTTTACCCTTAGCAGTGAGGCGACGTCCTTAMATTTCAAGGTTTTGACACTATTCAGCCAGTCCGTAGCATATGCATACCAGGTTTTTGTTTTTTTATTMGATTTTCTACAGTTCCACTGCTTTGCTCCTCAACTGCAGGCTGCATCTCGCAGTTTCGTAATCAGCGGACTGTCACCTTTTGCCTGTAATCCCCTCCTCTATTCTCCTTATGAATTTCGAATCTTTGAACGCGACTTGCCTTCGCAAAATGTAGTAAACGCGGTCTTCTTTCCCTAGACCGAGCCGATGTGCACTACTTCCTTCAAAACAGAGGTATAGCCGTGGTGATACACCCAGAATACTCACTGTGCCCTTCGGCGGTGGAAGCCACTTCTCTTATCGACGTTTGGGTTGATATCCCAGCTGGCTTTTTTCATCGTTTTTCTTCGTATTGAGTTTATTGTCGCTAAACCTCTACTCTATTGTAGTACTCCTCCAATGCGCTGAATTTTAGAAAAGCAAACTGTTCCCCGTTATAATAAGAAAGCAAAGAGATCTTCAGATGCTTTTGTAAAATGAGTGATGAAAGAAACGAGACTTTAGAATCGCTTGTAAAATAAAAACCGGCTCCTGAGGCAAATTAAAGAGACGATAGGCCAAGAAAAATACGTTATAATACCCTCATAAAGGACAACCACCTTGTTGTTGAGTTCATAGTGGGAGGTACAAATCATCGATAAGCACTAACGAATACTTCCACAAAGGAAAATTTCGCCGAAATTCCCATAAAGTTTTGTTAAAATCTGCACGAAAAAAATAAAATACTCATGTTTTTAAATACTATAAAAAACCAAATTTTCTTATTTAAAATTTTACTTTTTCTACAAAGAAATAATACTCTGGCCCTTTTATTTCCTTCCCGCATTTAGCGATAATTCTGATCGCACACGGCAACAGTGAATTCATTACTTTGAAAAGATATATATAAATATACCAATGTGTCTGTAGACATATCGACATCATTTTATAATTTTCAAATTTAATAGTATGCACTTTAATATTCCACACATAGCACAATTATATTTGCCGTCGGCTCCTTTTTAACTGCAATCAAATATATTTCATCACAAATGAAATGGTATTACTTTATTGCTTTTCCCACACCATCAAGGCGATCACACAGAACTCAGAATTTATTCACTTAAAATGCACTCAAACGCCGTGCTCTGCATATTTAATAAATAAAATTATTCATACAATAATATGAACTTCTCTAAATATTATAACACAAATCTAATTCTCTCMCCGAAGCCGTGCTCTCAACTTTGACATGGCAACACTGGCTGCATACTAAGTGCGATCACGTCGCCTCACTTATTAAAAATGCTCATTTCTTTTTAATGCTACAATTTAAATTTATAATGAAAATTAATTTTGTATGAAAAAAATATTTTTAGGAATTCTCATTCATTAAAAAGGCGCTGAGAGCACGTCTCTGAGTCGATGGGATTTACAAAATATTTTTTTATTATAATTGTTGATTTGCCTTTTTGAAATTAAGCGACGAAGGCTGTGAAGTAAGTAATAAATTTTAGATTTGTTGTGAGATTTTTGGGGATTGATTTATAAGGAGTTAAAAGGTGGAACAATTATTTGGCCCCTTTTCATATGAACCCATGCGGTTATATAATATGAACTGTCTTAGTTTTAGTTTATTTTAAATTGATTAGTTGAAACGAATCAGCCTAGGATATTGCTCTGATATTACCTACATATGTACACCTTCGGAAGAATTTCAAGCAACCCATCAATCTGTTGGTATACTGTGGGACCAAACTGGTATATGCGTGATTTATTGGCCTACCAGATTAAGCAACCTAAACTTTGATTCTCATGACAAAACCAATTCTTCGAACTTTAAAGATTTTACCAGGATAACAAGCCATAGATTCCGTAAAACCTTCACTTCATGACTTTGTAAAAGTGATGTTTTAACTTTGTTGAACTAACTTTTGTAGGCATCCGTCACTCAATGTTTTATACTGAAAAACTTGCTGTATTCAATAGGAACCCAGTATTTGTTATAATATTTTATTGGCGGAATGCTATTTATAAGACCCAGCCTTATGCGCTCTAAGAAAGTCAAATATTAATAATATTTTCTTTTTTACTAAATCTATTTAAAAAGCAAACCTTATATCTCTCAAAATATACCCTAGAAGCATATARTTGAGACCAAGAAAGCATTTAGAAAAAATATTTTACTCTCGATGAGAACAAACTTCGTTCGGGTTAAATTTTTCGAAWTTTTATTAGCTGTAACTTTCAAGTTTCCCTGATTTTATAAAATTCATAAGTTCATCTAAAAAGAAGAGGATACTCTCRCCCTAACAAATATAATCCCACCGGGAAGTGGTCGTAGCTCCGTTGCCTACACGTTTACTATTGTTCGGCTGACTCTCGCAAGAGTTCCAGGAGCCAGTAATTAACCATCAGCACAACAGTGATAGGAAAACTCTTCTGGATCAGATTTCTAATAAATTCATTGTACTTTTTGTCGCTTTCTGAGAGGCTCACCCTTTCCTAATTGCAGCGGGTATGCTTGAGAGGAGGTCTAAAAGCTTATCCATTAAATTAGTTTCAATGTTGTAGACAGTTCTTCTGGCCTGTCTGTCTTTTAAATTGAGAATGTGTTTGAAACAATTTGGTTTGCACACCTTCAGTCATTGAAATTAGATATCTCAATGGAATTACTTTGAACTCGAAGCTTTTTATAACTATATATACATATGAAAGTTGAGATCCATTTTTAGCAGTTTTTGCTATCTTTGAAGTAYCGGCGTGTGATCATCGTCGCGTTAATATCTAACCTAACCTAATGATATACATATATATCCGATGGTGTTAACCAGGTTGCCAACGCTAACCAATTCGACAGCCCACCTTTAACCTTAATTCGAACAWATAGGGGTGCTTAGATTCGTCTTTAGGAGTTTTTGGTCTCACAGGTGCGTAGTAAACTTAACCTCACACATCTCGCATGCKTGCCAACCTCAGCCAATTCGCCAGCCCCGCATGTAATCTTAATTTAATTAAAAAAATATATGCATATCGAGCGTTTATTTCATTATACCGCTTTCAAATATCAATAGGCAGCTAAATTAAATAAAAATGCAAAAAGCTGGAAAACAAAAATAAAAGAATACTCACRTAAGCTGCACGCTTAAATCCGCTGCATACCGTTACATGAATTTCGCCAACATTTGCTCTGCTAGGTATTATTGTTTGTGTTATGTTTTTATTGTTTTATTTTATTTTCATTTTTATTTTTATATAGACAATTTTATTTTATTTTTCTTCTTTTACATTTTCACATTGAATGTAGAATATAAAATAAATACATACGGCTTAAATTAAATCCAACTTAATACGATTAAGTTCGCTGATACTTTTTTCGCATTTTAGACATTTTATTTCTCTATGTATTTTACTTTTGCAAATACATACATATACATATATTGTATGKATGTGTGTAGGTATTAAATGTATGTATATTGATACCCTGAATGGCGTATATTAAGTTTGCTACGAAGTTTGTAAAAGGAGGAAACGTCGGAGACCTTATAAAGTATATATATAAATGATCCCACAATACCGTMATTTTCTTCAGATATCAATCTGAAATTTTACATGTGTCCTTTTCTGTTCAAGAAGCTGCTCATTTGTCGGAACCGCCGATATCGGACCACTATAGCATATAGCTGCCATACAAACGGAACGATCGGAATTAAGTCCTTGTATGGCAAACTTTTTCATTTGATGAGATATCTTCCAGAAATTTGACACGAAAAATTGCAAAAGTCAAGGCTGTATTACCCAAAGAAATTTTTCAAATCGGACCACCATAGCATATAGCTGCCGTACAAACTGAACTATAAAAACCAAGTCCTTGTATGGAAAACTTGTATATTTCTCGATATATCTTTACGAAATTTGGTATGGCTTATAGACCAAGGTTACATCTGAATTTCTGAACAAATCTTTCAGATCGGATCACTATAGCATATAGCTGGCATACAAACTGGACGACAAAATATAAGTCATTGTATGGAAAACTTTTACATTTCACTTTATATCTTCACAAAATTTGGTGTAGAATAATGCCTAAGGCAATAATGTATTCTCCCAAGAAATTTTTCAGATATAACTACAATTAGATGTAGCTGCCATACAAAGTGAACGAACGGAATCGGGTCCTTAAAAGGAAAACATTTTCATTTGACAAGATATCTTCGCGAAATTTTATATGTTTTATTGGCTAAGACAACGTTTAAGTCTCCGAAGAAATTATTCAGATCGGATCACTATAGTATATAGCTACCATATAAACTGACCAATCGAAATCAAGTGCTTGTATGCAAACCTTTTTTATTTGCCAAGTTACCTGAACGGAATTTTGTACAGATTATTATTTGAGTCAGTGCTATAATCTCCGAATAAATTGTTCATATCGGACCACTATAGCATATAGCTGTCATGCAAAATGACCGTTCCAAATCAAGATAATAATGTTTTATACTCTTCTATCCTATAAAAAATGCATCTGTGTAGGGTATTTTAGCTTCGGTGTAGTCGCAGTTAACATTCTTGCTGTTATTTATTTGTATATAAAATGTAAATAGCTTTGAATGATATTACTCAGTCTAAATAAATTCCCATACCGCACAAGAAGGAAACGAAACAAAAATTGCAAATTTAAATGGAATAAACTGAATACAATATATATTTACATATATACCATGCATATATACATACATATATAGTTATTTGTATAATACATATTTCTGCATATAAAGCATGAATTTTGCATGTGCCCATGATGGATGGGTGGGTCTGGCTGGTGGTAGGTGCTACCGGAAAAAATAACTTAATACCATTGCGTCAATGCTGCAAGGAATTACAGTACCGTTTGTAAGCTTCGTGTGTGTATTTGTGTGTTTTTGTAATGCATATTGATTTTTAATTTCCTTGTTTATATTTTTGCAGACATAGAATTCTTTTTAATGATGGATAACATGTTTGGCTTGCCTGTTGTCATTACATACATCCAACCACACCAACTGAGTACATATTATACAATACAATTCAGCACAATACAATAGCGTTGCACTAATCACGTGTCACTGGTATTTGTCATGTTCTCCGCTGCTTCTTCTAAGTCAGCTCAGTTCTGCCGTTAATGCCACACCGAGACTTTGTTGAGTAAAAGCATACAAGAGATCCAAGTTATGGATACATTAGACAAGTATTGAATTTTGTATAGCATGAATATAGATACTGCATATGTATATACTAATATATATTTACATATATAAACACACAAGTGTACTCACTCGTTATTGCGTAAAATGTGTCTTGGAAGCCATAGTTGTGCTTTCTTAATAAGCATTGCAAGCATGTAATTTAAAAATCGATTGCTATAAATTTAATTTTATAATTGGATTCGTTTCCCATACAGCTACATACTRCTGTCTGCATTCAGGGCGTCATTACAGCGCCATAATGAGTGCTGTTTGTATTATTAATGTTGGAAAATATACACAGAAGAAATTCAATGGAGGTGCGGGCAAGCAAAATGTTTTCAATACTTCTATAAAATGCGTTATAGATGACCTCTAACTTTTCGATGCCATTTTTATACTCTCGCAACAAAGTTGCTAAAGGAGTATTATAGTTTTGTTCACATAACGGTTGTTTGTAAGTCCTAAAACTAGAAGAACTAGATATAGGGTTATATATACCAAAGTGATCAGGGTGAYGASTAGAGTTGAAATCCAGATGTCTGTCTGTCCATCCGTCCGTCTGTCCGTCCGTCCGTGCAAGCTGKAACTTGAGTAAAAATTGATATATCATTATGAAACTTGGCGGAACCACAAAATGGCGGAAACCGAAAACTTATAAAGTGTCATAACTAAGCCATAAATAAAGATATTAAAATTAAATTTGGCACAAAGGATCGCATTAGGGAGGGGCATATTTGGACGTCATTATTTTGGAAAAGTGGGCGTAGCCCCGCCCCCTACTAAATTTTTTGTACATATCTCAAACTACTATAGCTATGTCAACCAAACTGTATAGAGTCGTTTCTTTTAGGCATTTCCATATACAGTTCAAAAATGGAAGAAATCGGATAATAACCACGCTCACCTCCCATACAAAGGTTATGTTGAAAATCACTAAAAGTGCGTTAACCGACTAACAAAAAACGTCAGAAACACTAAATTTTACGGAAGAAATGTCAGAGGGAAGCTGCCTCCAGGCTTCAAAAATTGAAAATGGGCGTGGCGTCGCCCACTTATGGACCAAAAACCATATCTCAGGAAGTACTCAACCGATTTCAATGAAATTCGGTACATAATATTTTCTTAACACAACTATGGGTTAAATCGGTTCACAACCACGCCTTCTACCAATATAACGCTATTTTGAATTCCATCTGATGCCTTCTCTGTATAATATATCCATTAGGAACCAATGATGATAGCGGAATAAAACTTTACACAAATACGGTATTTGATGCGAGAGTATAAAATGTTCGGTGACACCCGAACTTAGCCCTTCCTTACTTGTTGTAGTACAATTTGTCCTTTGCTTGAATAAAGGTATCAGCAGGTGATCGCCGATCTCTTCCTTCAACCAAAATTTCATCCCAGCGAGCATTCTTTTGAGATCTGAGAACAGCAAATAGTCGCTGTGGGTCAGAACAGTAGAAAATGGTGAATGTGGATGCAATTCAAAACCAGATTCATGGATTTTTGCCACTCTTTCCACTAACTTGTGACAGGTGCAATGGCTTGGTTAGGAAGCACTTTCTTTTCTTTCAACTTCGGAGGCTTTTTGGGCGATTTTTTTCACTAAAATGTTCCAATAACGCTATGTAATAGTCGCTGACGCTYAGGTCCATCTTTTGTCAAGGWAGTCAATAAASATTATTYCATCCGCATCCCAATATGCAGATGCCATTACCCTGCCAGACGACTGATGCGGTTTTTCACGCTTTGGTGCGGGTTTATCGTGTGCAGTTTACTCGCATCACTGTCAATTGGACCACGGAGTGAAGTGATGGAGCCATGTGTCATTCATTGTCACCCATTAACGTAAAAACTCAGGTTTATTTCGCTTGAACGTCTCCAAATACTGCTCCGAATCATCAGCTCGTAGTTGCTTTTGATCAAAAGTGAGCACGCGTGGCACCCACTGCGCCTAGGGCTAGCTCATACAAAAATATTCGTGAATAATATGATGTACATATTCAGTGCTCCGAATCATCAGCTCGTAGTTGCTTTTGATCAAAAGTGAGCACGCGTGGCACCCACTGCGCCTAGGGCTAGCTCATACAAAAATATTCGTGAATAATATGATGTACATATTCAGTTAATAACTTTAGTGTGCCGGTTATCTCGAGTTACGGTCATCCAAAAGTATTTTGTGGTCTTTTTTGACAGACAGACGCCCACTGTAGCCGTTACTATCATGCTAACATATGTTACGATCTCCCTCGCAGAACAAACCACTTAGTTTTAGTACTCATCTTCGAGCTTTCCGACTTAAAAGGTCCTGCCGGCATCGCCCTTAGGATCATTTTACGCACGCGACTAGATAACAGTAGTCTAGGGGGAACTAAGGGACTGGACTTGAAACCACTGGAAAAATAAACATGTCGTTCTTTCCTATTGCCAGCGGAGGATAAACGTTTAGAAATATACATAGCTCGACAGATTTAGAATAGTAGAAAAACTAATATTGATAAAATTACGAATTATGTGATAAAAGACATTTTGTTAGAAAATTTACACAGCCTATTATTATTCAGATACATTATCGTAGTTCAACTGTTTACTATTACAAGAAACATGGGCTAACAATGGAGATGGAAGCAGAAGCGGTAAAATCAGATCAAGGCAAAGACACTTTGTATATCGTACTTCTAGTTATCCTGGTGTTATAGGGGATATAGAAATATATCATCTAAGCTGATTTTTGTTAGATACCGGGTGTTTTGCTAATAACTGATATACAACAGGAATTTTTCAGTCGGTTTCCAAAGGACTGTAAATCACAGGTTGAGTATGACACTCCCACACTGTGAAGTGCTTGAAAGGATTATGAGGAATGTGTGAAGATTAGGCACCTAACGCTTAACTAATTAAGGTAACGTGGACTCAGAGCAAGAGTCATTAATACTAACCAAACTGCGAAGAATACCAATCTTCGTAGGCATCTTTTTCAATCAAATGAAGCTACTATATTCCAATAGAGGAGGATTAGGAAGGAAAATAACTGAGCGTTCGAGCAACGAAATACACGTTTGCATTAGCTGGAAGTATAGAAACGCAGAATCTTTGTAGAAATATTGAATAAATCCTACTTGGATCCGATTTTTGTTTTTATATGCTATAAAGGTTTCTTCTGGACTAATAGGTAGAAATTTGTGGAAAGCAGGACGACCTGTGGTCTATTGTGTCCTTAGCATCAATAACGCATGTACAAATAGATAACTGCATACCGTCTTAAGGGAAGCAGTTCTTAAGCTGATTTCCCAATACCTCCAAGGAAATTCAATATTTTCTTGCAACCAAATTATTATTTATTATGTTATCAACTGGTTTTCGCAGCTGCAATAGTTTCCAAAGCAATATCTTCGACAGCGCCCACTTTAATGTGAAGCCCGTCAAATCCATTACTGAAACCATAATCCTTTCAAGCACTCAGAGCGATTTGTGACACACCAACTGGCAGATTTCTCTCATTTGAAGGTTACACCTTCAATATGGCACGCGCCATATGGCCTGACGTAGTAGATCTTACTCTTCAAAACTCTTTAACATTACTAAACGATTTCYTCGAAGCACTTCAAATGCGAACATAAAAATTTTATTTGTAAAATTTAATTTTTCCCCAACTCCAACGGCACACATACACGGAAGTAACCTGGCAAACCGAAGCCAAATGCATTGCATCACGTTTACACATACACACACACTGACACACCCGTCAAGCCACAGGATCATTATACGAATAGTATCGAATTTCATAACTGCAGCAGCACAAAGGGTCGGGGGTCCTTCACATACTACAACCATAAATAAATACTATAAATAACACATTAATTTTCAACGAAATTTCGAAAAACCAACAAATCAAGAGCATATAAGAAATGCGAAATAAAAGTGGGAAAAATGAAAAATTACCTACAACTACCTAGCAGTGACCAGCGCGACAGTCAGTTCCAGCCAGCAGCCGACCGAGCAATGCCCCTCGTCAGCTACCGCTTCGCTGCTGGCCGCCGCGTCGCAGGACACAATAATTTATTGCCGCTCATTTATCGGCGCGTAAGTGCACTCGCACTCACCAATAATTCGACTCGCCTGTAACGGTACATAACGAAYATATCATACATAAGTATAACGCACGACACCTCTCCATCGCCATTCATACGCTACACGCACATGTGACCTCTTGCCTGCATTTTTCCTCTGCTCTTCTGTGCTCGTATCATCACCGCCAACACACACACACACAATAGGTTTCCCGATGAAAATGTCTAATATTTCAATTTCAATTTTCCTCTCGCTTTACAATGGTCGAATTTTGAAATTGTCAATGCGCTCGCCGCCGCCGCCCTTGTCWCAGTGCGCCCGTTTAAGCGCGCGTGTGCGTCGATATGCTGACCTCAAGCTGGTCAGAGGCCAATCGTGGGTAATCGGCGCGGCGCGAGCGGCGGTAATATAGTGCGCGCGGCGTCTATTGTTTGCACTTAAATGTCGTCCACCCCCCTGTCATTAGTGCGTTTGTTTTCCGTTTCACAGTTTTTCATATTCTATTTTCGGTTTTTTCGCTGACCCGTTGCTGTCAATTGTATTGTTATTGTTATTATTTTTGAAAAACTATCCGACGCATTGGTCATTTTCCAATTCAATAATATGTGTGTAAACTTGATAGGGATTTGTGTACGCGTGTGTGCTCGGGTGTATTCGTTTGAATTGATACTCGTTAAAGTGCAAACACTCGTCACTATCTATTGTTATCGATGACTTTTGTTGTTGTTCCAATTGTTTGTACGCATTTTTATGGTTTGACCCATTGAACTGTGTCCATTACCATTATGATCCGGACAGTGTGCTCAGAGTGGCGAAAAAACATTTTGGAAGTAGAATTTTTTTGTTGAGTTTGAATTTGCTTTTGATTGTAGAGGGTATCGTGTTTTGAGTTCTTTCGTAAATGTTTACAAATACARTAGTCGTAGGTAATCTTCGAAGCTTTTCGGGAAATATTTTAACCCGAATTGATTAACTTTTGCGCAAACAATGTCTCTGCTTTATAACGAGAGTACCGTCTTCCAAGACCTTGTTAACCTTGTAGCGATAACCACAGCATTTGTCAGACGGAATAGCACGTACTGGACCTGACTGTCGCGGAAAACAGCCTCTTTGATTGCTATCCGGTAATTATTGTCTCTTTGACTTAATATTCGAAATTCATTCATAGTTTACTTAAAACAGAAATTAATATGAACTTTGAGTCGGATATTAAAGGAATTGGAATAGTCATTTGGCGTTACCACAGCACTGTCGTTGTCTCCCATATACTTTTTTGCCTCCAGCCGTTCTGAAAATCCATCTCTAGCTCTTCTCGAAATTCAAGCTCCGTCTTTCTCTCCCTTATTCTTTTTTGTCTTCAGTTGTTCTGAAAATCCAGCAGATTTAATACCTGAAAAGTCAGAGTTTTTTTTATATTGGTACCAGCTTCCAGATAAATGAAAATTACATAGAACTTTCCTCGTCCAATTGAGAATTTCTGACCTAAAAGTTCAAATATTGATATCTGATAGCAACAATTTCTGAATGCAATGCAGTTCACTCGATCGATCTCAATGTTCTCGAGCTATGTATTTCCTCGCATTGACCTAGAAGATGTATTGRTATTATATTGCTTGTTTTGAGACCTTCGAATCTGGAAAGAATAAGGAAGCTTCCTTTACAATTGTTATGGAAAAGGATTAAGGCAAAGGGGGTAAGGTTTGCCGGAAAACGGCGGCAGTTAGACGACGAGATTTGGTGAATTWCAATTTAAGACCTAGGAATGATCTTCCGCACCTGGTTGGAGTTCTTAAGCCCAACGTTTGAGTGAGATGGATAGCAAGAAAGAGGGAGGCTCTTCTAGTTATTTTTGAAATACAATTTCTTATAGCTTAAGCCCCACCTTCAGTCCTCGACAAGCTTCTAATCAGCTTCTGAGCCAGAACAGGTTAAAACAAAAATGATGATGTTTAATTACAGTCATTTGGCAGTTTACACCACTACAATTTTTTTTACCAATACTCCAGTATCTAATTTTGTATCACGTATCCAACCATCGATGTCGATAGTCGACCGCAACAAAGGGGCCATGTGCGAAGCTTTTTCAAGCTTAGAAGTAGAAGATGTGTCCGGTGGTGAACGAGAGCAAGACGGATGCAACACAAATACTATACAAAGACGTCAAAGATGTCAGTCAGGAAATCCATTGAGAGTTCATTTTGACTTTTACTTGGATTGGCGAAAGCTAGAGCTTCGCCGCTTGAGTTTCAGTSGAACAGTGTCCAGTTAAGGCACATACCATCGCTGTCCTTGCTAAGATCTAATGGTTAATTCTTACATAAACCTTTTGCGTTTCATTCTGGGTCGTAAAGCTTACGTAACACCATAAGTTCTGGTTTCTGACCACCGGTTACTGAGATCGCACAAAGTCCCTAAATCCAGCGCCCTTGTTCTTTTTGGTTGAGGCCAGGCATCCACACAAGGTTGATTATGGGTAAAAAAAAAGAAAAGAATTTAATTGAACTAAAAAGTTAGTGACTGTTCCAAGATAGTTGCTTAAGTCCACATCTCCAGCTTTTGGAAGTGTTAAGATTTGAAAAGGTCTATTTTGTTGCTACCTCGGGGTCCTTTACATTCACCAAGATGTCACTTGCGAGTGTTCAGTAAATTTTGACGATTTTTTCGACTCTTGGTCTTTACTATAATATAAGGGTTAAGTTTAAGCTCCTAAGACACCGTGCGAGTAAATGACATGTCTCACTAGTGCTAAAGTACCGTTATGGACGAACAAGAGAGTTCAGCTGGCGACTCAGCGACACCCACACGCGTTGAGCATAAGCATATTTCAAATTGTGGGAGTAAAATTTTAAATACAAAATTTTATAGTCAGCATTTGAAAACTGAAAGCCAATACAATTCACGCACAAAGCCACATGTGCATTCGGACATAATATGCGCATGAATGTCGGCTTAAGCCCAGATATGCTGACATTTGCCTCATAAAATGAAGGATAATGTGCTCGAATGCCAAACCGAATGACACCATACGAAGCAAATTTCGATGAGTGAAGTGGTGAATAATGRCAGTATGTGCGAATACAGTTAGATGAATGCTTATTGTTGGTTGCACGATTGGTTGATGACCCTCCTGCGTGTGCTCGATGGTTGGCTGGCTGCTGCCGGTGAAAGGAATTCAATGTTCCTCACAAAAATCCAATAAATGTCATCAAATTTATTGCTTCTGGTTCAAAATTCTTTTGTTTGTTGTTTGACTAACAAAGCCAGCAACAATAATGTTCCACTGTTSGTGCAGAGATGAGCAAAGCAGCAGCGCTGGACGACACGTATGCGCCTGAAAAGGTTGAAATATAAATGGGTGTAGGCAGCGAACGGGGCAAAGCCACTCACAGCATGTTCGCAGGACATGTTGACCCTTGCTGCAATGCTGATGGAATGTCTGTCCATATATGTGGATKTGTGTGTTTGTGTGTGCAATAGCTGCATCTGCGCTGTTGCAATGAAAATGTCATATAAAATGCTGACACTCATTCACACACACATAACTGCGCGCATATTTTGCTCACAACATGCAGCAACTACAATAACAACAAGGTCACTCTCGATTGGTTGTCTGTATTGGTTGTTGTTATTAKTTTTGTTTTTGTTGTTATTATTTGTGATATTGTTGTTGTTATTATTTTGTGTTTTTTGTCGTAGTATTTTTGGGTTGTTGTTGTTGKTTTTSTAAATTTTTGCTGTTGATATTGTAATTTCGTGTTGTTGTTGTTATCTTGTATAGTTGTTGTTATTATTATTGTTGTTGTTAATAGTACTGTTCTTGCTATTATTACTGATGTTGCTGTTTTTATTGTTGTTATCAGTGTTGTTGTTGTTATTTTTACTCACATTAGTGCCGTTAGTTGTCAAAAATTCGCACTCTACACCCACAAACGTCCGAATGACCAGCTGCTTGCTTGCTACCCAGTTCGTCTGCTTGTCTGTTCGCTGCTCACGCTGTGCATTTACTACCTTCTGGCCCCCTCTGTGGCTTGGTTGGTACATTTCAAAAATATTTTAAATTGCCAATTCGTTATACGCATGCTGGTGCTTATGTGTGTGGGTGTGCCTTTATTTCATTTAGCTGCAATATGAGATTTTATGGAACTGATAGTTCACTAAKACTATCATAGAACTGTGGCACATGCTCATACATGGTCACATTATATTCTAAATTACATATCCTGATTGTTCATGTGGCAGTGATTATTTGTAGATTCGTTGGCTAGATAATTGACARATCAATTTCATAGATTTAGCTAAGCTATAGACAATGTCGTTTTGTTGGTATTCGCATTTCGAAACTTCCAATTTAAGGAATAAGTTTTTTGAAAAGGTGCAGAATAGATTGCTGAGAGGCCCATATCAAAAAACCACTTTTTTCACAAATAATATATTTAAAAATCTTATCTAGTATAAGGTCTATGTTTGATCATCGATAGTTTAGGTTAGGCTGCTAGATACGCATATCCGTTATGATGCCCAGAACTCCTATGTATGGATTAAAAAGACCTTCGCATATCTGCAAAGAACCTAGGAACACACAAATTTATTCAGCCGACTAATATGTACATATCTACTTCAGCCAACTCGCCGGGTTCGTAGAAAGTATGGCAACCAAGATGCTTCAACCTTAGTCTGGCAAAAGCTGGACAGAGTCCACCTCATATTTCTCCTTAGAATTTTGACAAGTTTAGTCCTCCAATGTATTCCATTTTGCCGTTTGAGTTCGAATGGAACAGTGCACAGTTAGGACACATATCATTGGGCCCTTGCGAAGAGCTAAACGCTAGTAGTTCCGTGGACCTTTTGCGTTTCACTCTGAGTCTTAAAGCTTTTCGCAACCCCACAAGAGCTGCTTTCTAACCAATGCTTCCTGAGATCGCGCAAGGTCCATAAATCCAGCGGCGGAATGCACTGCTTGTTCCCATCCTAATGGGATGTGTGTAAGTGTGCTCTTTTTAGCGAGTTCATCGGCGAAAAAGTTTGTGGCTGCCTGGATATAGTTGCCTAAGTTCACATCTTCAGCTTTTTGAACTGTTACAATATGAAACAATTTTTGCCGTTGATGTCTAGAAGTATATGCTTTATGTGGAAACCACTTTTTTCTCAATTCTTAACCACTATATCCGAAAGGAAGAAAATCATGAAATTTCAGGCGTCAAAAYAAATGAACTTTAAGCGGTGCACCTTAATTTTGTCGGACTGTATATATTGTTTTTTTTTCCTTTGATATATAATCGATTGTGTCAGTGATTTTGTAAGGCTTACTGATTGATCATCTAGTTTTGATCTTTTCGATCCGGAGACAGTAAATAAGACAGCTGATGAATTTGCTTGTGCTGGAATCTAGTACAACTCTTAAACAAAATGTGTCGGTGTGGCTCCGCTCTTACTCTCCTTTAGTCGGGAACCCAGGGATTGGCTACCGTATCTTACACAAGGGCTGATCCCGTTTTCACAGCGAGAGCAAAAGAGTAGAAATTGAGTATATCCCCCCATATAATATATATTACACCTCATACTATACATAAATTAGCGGGTGTTAAGAAAACTATATATATAAATACTTTCATTGTCCTTTTCGAAGGGAATATGTAGATATTTTTTTTATCTCGCTTTGATCGAAATTACTTCTTCTCTCATTGTACCCTTTTTTAGTGTAGCCATTTAATAGTAAACTGGAGCATTCTTCACTTTTATTTTTTTCTCCTTTCCTGGAACTAAAAAAAAAAACTTTCAAAACTAAAAATATAATTTCACCAAAAATACCACGAAAAATCCATAAAAATATAGTATGGATCATAAAAAATTAGCTGTAGGCCAAACAACTGCAACACAGTAATCCACAAGGGCATATTTTCGACTCGAGAGGAATTATAAAAAGTCATAACTTTATATTTAAGTAGACAGATGTCAGCGCTTCATTTTAGCTACACGGTGTTTAAGGAAAAATTCGATGAACTCGCCACAACCTCATAATCCGGCTCAATTTATTAATGAGCGAGTYGCCCCCACGGCACAAACACAAGCACATATATATACTTATAGCTGGTTYACAACAACTTCACATATGCATATATCTACATGGAACATGCATCCGGTGAGTTATTGATTCTCAAAAGTATCGAAAATCAACTCGGTGCATTGCTGCGCGTTAACGGTTGCATGGCAATGATGTATTGAGAGRAGGGGCGCAAATTGTTTTGTCACCTGCTGAAAACATTTTTTTATGCTCAAAACCACCAAATGCTTTATGAAATTGACTCTGCTATGCGTAAATATTAAAAAAAACATAAATTTTTATGTATTTACTAGAAAAACACACCCCGTGCCACACATTTGCTTTGAGGCACACATATTTTTATGTATTTTAAAGTACTTCAAAAGATGCATTTTTGTTGTAGTTAATAGAGAAAATTATAATTCTTTTGTGCTCGCATGCAGTTGTCGTCGCTTGGAGCACGTACGTTTTGTACGATCGCTTCAACTGATCCATTACTGTCGCTGCTGTTGCTCGTTCGGCTTCAATAGAAATATTTATCCATTAACGGTGTATCGCTCGATTTGTAATTTGTATTGTATTTGAGTTTGTAGTGAAGTAGTAAAGTTTAGGTTATTCTTTCAGGTTTCAGCGCCGATTCTGTCATCCCCGTAGAGATTGTTTCACATTAATTTTGGTTTTGGTGGTTTTAAATGGAAATATATAAACTTGGTTTTGTGATTAATTTATCTATAATGAACATATTTGGGACATAACCTCCTTAATTCTGTAAGAAAAGGATTAACACTCTAATTATTACTACTACTAGTCTCCTTATGGATTGTCCATTACCAATGATAAATATATATTTTTGTATAAAACTATTGTATTAGGAGGATCTCACTTGGRTAGATATTTGTCTTTTGTGTTACGCAAAGGTTCCGAAAAGAAGATCATCTCAAAGATCGACGAGACGTATTGAGCTTACTACGAATTTATTAAGGCGATTAAATTCAATCCGAACCACTTTTCTAGGTTCGCCAAAGGTATGTCAAACGAGATATTTCACTTTCAGTCTGGCAAATGCCGGGCAAATAGAGGAGAGAGTGACAAGTTAAGTCCACCTCGCCTTCCTCCATACAGTTTTGACAAAAAACGTCCGATAGAATATTTAGCCGTACCTACCTATTGCAAAGTGTCCCGTCTGAACACCTACAACAACGACGAGATTCCCTTCGCAAACTGCATGTAGTTTGGATGACCGCTTTCGACTCATTTTGGGGTAGAAGGATCTCGCAATTTCTAGTTGCCGATCAGTGACTGCCTACCTCGCTGTAGGCCCATAGGTCTTTGTTGCTGTTGTAACGGCAGGAATCAGCCTCGCTGACAATCTTTGGGCGTTTAAATATCCGGGTCCGTTCTGTTTACGTAGACCCGACTGTCGTGGAAGCGGTTGAAGCTAGAGAACTCTGCCGATCAGCCCGCAAATCCCTTGTAGGTGTTTGAATACTGTGATATATTTTACTAAAGGCTATTTCAGCAAATTTAGAAGGWACATAAATCAGGAATATTATAAAAATCCTTTGATACTACAAAAAGAAAAAAAGGATTCAAAGGATGGTTAAAAAAAGTGGTTAGAGTGACGCCTTTTCAGAAATTTTTTTGGCCTTAATCTTACTTTCAGCTATCTCTAGAGCGTCACCTGTCTCGAATTCGATGTTGGCTTTTGGTCGACCGAATTTTCGCAATTTGTTTKCAAAATATCATGAACCTCATAATGCAAAATGTTGAATCTTATGAACCAATTGTTCGACTATTGAATGAATATTGGTGGTCCTAGCTCCAAAATTATCTTCCTAAATTGGACCGATGTGATGAATTTACTTCGTTGAGACTGCTGAAGTTCGCCAAAAATCGATCACAACATCGATCAAGATTCCTCGAATTTTTTTTTTTGAAATTTTTTGTTTGCCAATACATGCCAAGTCTGTCTCCTGTATTCCTACAAAAAAAAAAATCTTTGAGCTTCACCCGAATCAGAGTTGCGTTGTATGTTCCTAAGATGTGATGACATTTTTTGGTATTACGATTTTTCATGATAACTGCTTATTATTCATGAACTAATCTATAAACTAAACTAAGGTCAATCATTAGTCTTTGAATTGAATAATTATCTTATAAGAAGGAAAACCAGTGTTGCAGGACTGAATAATAAAATCTTCCATATACAACAAATAAACGTAAATCCCTAGAACTTACAAGGTATTTAAAATTTTAGAATATTAAAGTTTATAACTGAAAAAGAGAACCAATTATTTTTATTCAAATATTCCAACAGGGTTTTTCAATCTGCTTGCWTATTCTCGCATCCTTCTTCTTCTCCAATCCGCCGTTTGAGTGGGATTTTCTTAGAAATTATGAACATTCCTGCATTTGCTGTTCAACAGTTTGTTGTCATCAGTTTTCTATCACATACAAGCTTATATTACATATAAATATCTGTGTAAAAGARCCTACTTAACTGCTTGATCTTTTGWTGCATTTCTTTTTCTTGACATTTACACGCTTCGACGCGTGATGATCTCTGTCATTTGTACTACTCTCGGGTTAAATGCGTTAACCAATGCTGCCAACAATCGGCGGACAAGCAAATGCAATTGTCATTTACATTGTTGTTGTCAATCATTAATTTCTTCACCGTTCAGTTTATTAATAAGCGAGTTTGACAAATTACAGCATTTAATTTGAACATACAACTGTTTTCAACGACGGTGCGAAGGTGGAAGAAGACATATTATATAAATATGTATGTTCGGTAATCCGTGTGTGAGTGGAATTAGCTCTTGAGTTGACTTATGGTTATGATTTGCTGCGTGAGTAAAAATAGTTTGGTGCATAAATACTGTGGAGTAAACTGATTTAATGTTATGTAATACAACCACCTCTGGGACAGTTTATTGAAATAGCATCAGAGAGTTCAATTAAGTCGGGATTCTACCAAAGAAATTGGCAAGTGTTTATTGTAAACAATYTTTTCGGAGTTGAAAATCAGAAATTTTCCAAGTTTAAGTCAATTTTGGCATAGATTCTTGGAGAACTGTTCTATTATCGACTGAAAAGTAAAGAAAGTGGAGACATATTGCTTAAAATAGCTTTGTTATAAGAAGATTGGGAACTTACCGAATGCTTCTTCTTKTTAATGAATACATAACCTTCAAATATTTTCAACAAAATGTGAAAAAATATCGAAATCAAAGTCAGAGCCATCTTCTACAATAACGGTGAGGTTCACTTTGCCAARTGCATGTAGTTCGAAGCACCGCTTTCGGCTTACTTTGGGACAGAATGATCTCACAAATTTCCAGTTAGCGATGAGATCCTGTCATCTGATGTCCATAAGTACAGCGCAAAAAGACAGTTAACAACTGACTCGCTTCCAATCAAGTGGAATTTGTCGTAGAAGTTCTCCACATAGAAAGCTCATCGGTTTTGCAGTTATCGGCGAATCTGCTGGCACCGGGCACCCATACAAGTCATAGCTAAGTTCGGTCGATGAAATTCCTTCGAAAATTCGTATACGAACTATTTCCTATACGACCATTCCTTGTACTTAMAATATTTACCCGTAATTAGCTGAGAACTTTTCCAAAGTTCCGATCGAAAAATTGCCATTATTGTCCAAATGTACCAAATACCCGTCCGCTTTACGTAACCGAAGCGGAATCAGATTGAAATTAGAACAAGAACTTAAAAACCGGCGGCATTCCTACAAATTACTACCGCAATGTTTTCAACATCCGACTTTGTATTGCTGCCCTATCCGCGAATCTTCCATATCCTAACCCATTATATTCTCCTGAATCATTTCACTGCTAACTTTAAGTATCTCTGATGACTTTGATTCGCTATCCACCAATTCTAGCTTTAGTCTATCTTCATATACATCCTTGAGACTCTCAAACTACCCTAGTGTGTTTCAAGCGGAGGTAGCTGTCTTCAATGTAGCAGTTTTGGTACTGATCCGAAGTACAGCTTCCTTCAGAAAGGTGCATTCACTCCAGTCTCAGAACGGCTCTCCGGTCTTTGAGCTCGCTGACTGTACGCTTAGAGCTTGCCAATGAGCTCTTAACCTCATTAACAATACCATGAAGATTCTTTTGCATTAAGCTTATTYAATATCGATCGCAACGGAATTTCTGGTTGTTGGTGCTTTGTGGTGGGCTCAAAATGCTTCGTAAATGAGTAATTTGACTATCACAAAGAACCAATGTTCACATCTGTGCAAGTAAAAGCCTTCTCTAAATCTTACGTGAGAATCCACGCTACCAAATAACCTAACCAAACATTGATCAGCGTCCCTTTATCATATCTATTTCCATAATATTTCCAMGCTTTTCAAATTTTATTTCGGTAAACGTATGTAATTCTTAAAGTTGACTCCGAATTTCGATAGTAAATTTTAATAATTTCGATCGCGAACGGAAACGGGAARAATATGGCGCCGTTTGCTGACCTTATCGGTTTACTTTTGTAGCGTCCCTATTGAAAAACCCCTTATGTGTTCTAGTTTTAACCTCATGCTTCGACATCTATGGAACTTTTGACGTATGGGGCAGGCTATAGGTGATATAAATAGTTTTCGGAAGTAAGTCAAAGCACGGATCCTTAGGTATCCGCTATGTTTTATCAGTATTAATTAAAACGTTCTCGCTTGATACATATTCCAGCGACGGCAGGAGAAAACGGATTAGTTGATCGTAGAACTCCTTTGTAAAAGTAAATATCAAAAAAACTAATTTCTTTAATTTTTTTCCATGCTATTTCAATAATCTTCGTTCCGTTATTTCATGCTTTGTCTCATCATTCTATCAAAGATCTCCTTCGCATGAACTCTATACTATGACTTGCTCATTTTTGAAGACTCTAATGGAGTAATCCACTCAAAAACTCCACACATTCATAGAAAATTTAATACAAAACTTATATACTCTTTTCCTCCTGCTCTTCTTTGTTAATTGCAAGTAAAATAGCCTCCTCAGCTATTTTTATATGCTAAACACCGCCAGCTTAACCCCAACCAGTTGAAGAGCTTTTCTAATTTTTCACATTTAAACGGCGAACACCTCCAATATAACTAATTAGTTCAACTCAATCATGCAATTAACACTATTTAACCCCGTCGGTGAGGAAAAATTCGAAAGAAACATGGAATTTTTTTGTTGTTGAAGAACTCATAGCTGTAGCAAAACACCGAAAACGGCAGATCATATGTAGCTATCGATGAGTAGCATCAGCGTCAGCATCAGCAACGCCAACAAAAACATGACGAGCGCATGGTTGTCGTTGACAGCCGAGCGTCAAACCGTGCGATCATTATAACAACAACAACAATATTTATGTAAATACATATATGTATGTACATACATATGTATGTGTGTGTATGGTAAGGAGAAGCAAGTCAGGCTAATAAAATGCTTGAAGGTGAGAAAGCGCTATGCCGGAGGTGTGTGAGTGAACAGAAGTGTGTTTGTGTCTGTATGCAGTCAATTTAACAGTGCTATGATTAATCGTTTTGTAAATGTTTATTTTCATAAACAATTTTTAATAGGCCCCAATGGAACATGTGTTGCTGCTTGTTGCTTGTAAGCGAGTGGGAGCATAAATGAAAATCGCTGCGGATGGCGCGATTTGTTGTAGGTGAGACTGGCTATATGTGCATATCATATGTAAGCATGTATGTATGTGTGTAAGCTTGTAGATATTTTTCATTTGCGTTCAACACGCTGCAAGTGGGTGAGGTTAAAAAGGGTGACCGTATGCACCAAAGATTCAGCAATAACTCTTTCTATAATTTTGATGTGTTTGTTTCTTTCTTATGACTTTTTTATTGTATTTTTATTTTGTATTTATTTTTGTATTTTTTTTTTCATAAATTTTTTTGAAATTTAGAAACATTTTAGAAATTTCTGACAATAGCCCATTTTACTTTTGGTATTTTGAGTGCATTCGTTTGTTGCCAAGTCAATCGTCTCTCGTTGCAATTCTGTGTTTTGTTGTTGCTGCTCAAGCTCATTTTGTATGAATTATTATATTGTTGAGCATTTAAAAAGTGTTGATAAATCAAAAGGTGTGTCATTCGTAAGCCAAAAATATTTAAACACCGAAATTGCTGCTGCCATGGAGCGGCAACTTGGGGCTTATTAGCGCGCGATGATAAATTGCGTGATTAGTTAATGGACTCGCTTGTGTGCTGATATGTTTGAGTGTGTGTGCGAAGCGTAAATGAATTTGTGTATATGACGAATTGTTATTGAGAGTGTTATAAATTAATTGGTATTTAAAATAATACATTTTTGAATGGAAAATTCAGTAAATTAATAGAAATTTTCGGCAGCTGTACTAAAATAGTAAATTTTTATAAAAATAAAATGTTTTAGGATCAAAAAGAAGTATTAAGTTTTATATTTCTATTAATTTATTGAATTAAATTTTAAATGCTATTATGTACATAAAAGACCTGACTACAATAATAGTGCTTTATGATGACACGAACCGGTACGAAAAAATGCAGAAACTTCAAAATTAATGGGAAATGCTTATTATCATTCGAAAGAATAATGTATTTCGCATTTATTTCTTGGAGGTGGTCAATCCGTTGAATCCAATTTTCGATGACTCGTTCGAGCATTTCGACTACTAACTGGCGAATGATATGCGTGATGTTTTACTACAAGGCCTGAATCGAAGCGCGATTGTCTGTATAGACTTTAGACAGCTCCGCACATGAAAAATGCTAACGATGTGATACCACACCATTTTGGAGGCCAATCGACCGGCCTAAAACGTGAAATTATCAACTCATCGAAGTATTCTCTCAATAAATACATTGATTTTTGTGATGTGTGGAAAGTGGCGCCGTCATGTTGTAATTTGGAACAATATTGTTGTTGTTTCTTAATATATGTATATTAAACTTGGCAACAAAGCTGAGGACCCTACTTTCATCAAACGCATCATTAGTGCTAACGAGACGTGAATCTATGAGTATGATGTCGTAACATTCCAACAATCTAGCGAGTAGCGCTCCAAAAATAACCTGAAACAGAAAATATTCCCTTAATACACTGAAGAACACCCCAACTGGGACTTATAACAAGTGTATGGAAAATTGATTTCAGCCTGTGATTTAAGTTGTTATCGTTCGGATTGTGCTTTTTGAAGCAAAGATACATATACGCAATCTACACCCCACGTCATCTTCCCGTTTAAAATGTCCTCGGCCGACTTGTATATTTGGAGGACGTAGTGCTGGATAAAATCCTCTTCGCTGGAGTTGGTGACCTTCAATACCTTCTAAACATCTGTGGGGAGATCAGAGTATTTGCGTCTTTGTTGTTTTTGAAATGCCTACAGAGCATCCCTCGGTTTTACAGACCTTATATGTATATAGTGTCAAAAAAGTCTTGCGGTATTTTGGCGCTGAGAGCGCGTAGTTCTAGTTTTATTCGTAGGATCGGGTCATGCTATACCTTTTTGGAAAGCTCATTTCACGCGCTAACACGTGTTTGATTGATTTCGTCCTTCGGGAGTTATAGCGTCACAAACATGGAGCAAAATAAAGAGAAATACGGCATATTTTACATTACTGCTACGATAAAGGCAAAAATGCATCTCAAGCCGCCAATAAAATTTGTGCAGTTTATGGACCCGATACAGTTTCCATTTCCACCGCACAACAATGGTTTCAACGTTTTCGATCTTGTGTAGAGGTGGTCGAAGATGCGCCACGCTCCGGAAGGCCTGTCGTCAAAAACTGCGATAAAATCGCTGAATTGGTCGAATCGGTCAAAAGCTGGGCATGAGTCATMAAAAAAAAATTTTATGAACAATCGAAAATTAAAAAAAAAATTCAATAAAAATAGCGCAAGACTTTTTTGATAACCTATTATTTGAGGATTTTTGATTTCACTTAGCCAATCTGCACCATCGAATGTTGGCATAGACGCTCGATTGTCTCCATCCATTTTCCCAGCTTTAGCTCCACTGCTTCTGTTGGATTTTTCTTTGGGGATTGCTCTGGTCAATGAACACCACACTTAAGTGCCTCTTGACTATCTCACTGGCCGATGCCGTCACCATGCAGGGCGGAGATTTCTCTTGACCTCTGTTGACGCTTTGTTTTACAGCATCGTGTTAACGCTTCGGTCGATTGGCTTGAGCTTCTTCCATTCTTTAAGTCTCATCTTCGTTCTTCGCCCGGTTGGACTTGCAGGTTAGTCTTTCATTGACCTTAATCGCCGCCTATTATATTGCTTTAGACTTAAACCCCTCCTTGTTGGGGTTGTCTTTAATGCCGAACAATCAACCTTTATCATTACCCGAAGAGCGAGGCAAGGTTTTCTGTTCGATCGTATTGATGCTTCCAGTGCAGACCTACTTAGAAGCTGAACCTGTTGCCAAATCGAGGCAGTGGTAGTAGTGACGTCCATTGTCAAGTCAACAACCGCGTGAAGCATGTAGCTAAGGGGATTCCGCCAAAAGCATCTAAAACCAAAAATAAACAATGAGAGTATTAATGTTCTAAAGAAAAAACATATGCCGTACCCAAAGAAGACTGAATGACTCCTGCCTGATAACCAGCCTCAGGCATAATAAAATAGCTATAAATCTGTCTAGATTTTCGAGAATTTGTGTAGCAGAAAAAAAAAACAGATTCTAATACAAAACGAAGGCAGCGAACTAAGACTAAAGGGCTCAGCCACAAAATTTAATTCTACCCATAACTAACTCCAATAAATGCCATATATCTAGGATTATAGAAATGAGTGGAGGAGAGTACAGTGAGTTTCTTAACGAATTGATCAAAGATTGGGCGGATGGTTGTTGGTAGGGTCTATTTTCTGAAACTCTACATCAACTTCAGTTTCCTGACTTCTGGTATATTTACTGCCCTCCTTGAAAGAAGGGAATATCTAACTCTCTTGAGATGCATTGGGAGCTTTCAGTCACTTTGTGGTATCGCAGATGAAGATGCAGCTGTTAAGCTGGTAAGGGATATTAACCTAGCTCCAGATGCAATCTACTTAACAAATATAGATAAGAAAAAATGTAGCCTTAGGTTTTCAAGTCCACCACTTGCTCTACTTCCCTCAACCGTGTCTAATTGCGGCCAACAGCTGACAGGTAAAACAGCACAGCACACGCGCTCCCACACACCGCTTGCAATAATTCGTAGGCTTAACAAAAAAAAAAAAAGGAAGAAAGAAGTACAAAACAAAAAGTAACAAACAACAGTTAAAAGACATTTATGAAAATCTATAATCGCCATTCAAAGGAAAAATATTTCATAGCGGTTTTTCAGTTATTAGTTCTATCATAAATTTGTATGGTCAAGGTTGCGTCAGCAATTAACCTTGGACTAAACGATGATCACCGCGGTATTGTCATTGGTATTGTTGCGAAGGTGAGTTGCTTTTGTGGCATGCCGTTGGACAATATGAAACAGCACAGCGCCGCCTTATGCCCATTGACTGCGTTAATTTATGAGCACAACAATTTTGATGGCCACATTCTCGGCCAGTCGCCGACATAGTGCTCATAAATAATACTTTTATGTCCTGAAATGAGTTTAAGCGTGAGTGGATATGAGTTTCTGCTTTTTTTTCTGGGTTAGCAGGAATACTGGCATCTCACAGGGAAGTCAAAAAATTTGCGGCATAATATTTGAGTGCGAGTTATTGAAGTAAATACAAGTATAAAGGTTATGATTAAGGTTGCCAGTGGCAGGTAGTCTGAAGAGAAGTGGAAAGGTGTTTTAACTGACTAAAATTTGGTTACAGGGTTTGGTTCGATAATAAACAGCTATTTTGACGTAATATTCGTATTGAGTAGTCTTTTCGTATTTAAAATCAAAATTCAACTTATTTTTTTTTTATATTCATAATGAACTTTAATGAACCAAATATGTACTATTTTGGGCGACCATTTTTTGCCACATATTCCATAAAAACATTATTACGTAAGTGTAAAACTTTTCTGGTTTCTGGGCGAAAAACTGCGACAAGTAATTTTCACAAACTTCTCTTGAAGCTAACTTCACTCTCGATTGCTTGCTTCAATCTCATCAGTTGTTGACAGTCAAATGTAGAATCAATCGTTTGGGCAGGCTGGAGGAGCTCGTAGTGGATGATTCCTTTCTAATCCCACCAAACACTCAGCTTAACCTCTCGTGCCGTCAATCGCGGCTTTGCGACCATTTGTTGAGCTTCACCACGCAAGGATCATGATCTTTTTCGCACATTTTCCTCGTATTTGATCCATTTTTCGTCTCCTGTTACCATTCGCTTTAGAAATAGTTCGATTTCACTTCGTTTCAGCAAAGAATCGCAGATATTATTTCGGTCCATTAAATTTTTCACAGACCATTCATGTGGTAGCCAAACATCGAGCTTCTTTTTGTAGCCAACCTTTTTGAAATGGTTCAAAACCGTTTGATGATGAATGATAGGTTTTTTAGCGATGTCATGGCTGCTTTTGTGACGATCCTGATCAAAATTTTCCATAATTTCATCGACTTTTTCAACGATAGGTCGATCAGAGCGAAGTGCATCTGCCAAATCGAAATCTCCAGAACAGAAGCAAGCGAACCATTGTTGTGATATACGAAACTCACCTTTCCAACAATATACATATACATATATACAAAGTGATTGGTATCACTGGAGATATACGACTGCAACGACATCCATTGACAAAATACGAAAATACTTTTTCGACTACCCAATATTTTGAAGATATATGAATAACCTCAAATTTACTTAATACTCGTACTCATAGACTATGAGTCATAGTCCTAACATTTAAACCTTTACATATTTCATATGGACACTTTAAGTCGCAGCAAACGAATTTTGGGAAATTACATTTATCAACAATATTAAATTAAGTTGCCATTGACTCAAACTAGCAAAGACGCCAACCATTCACAATCAAGTGCTCTGACCATTGCCTCCGCCCAATATTCAAATAATCGCCAGTCACGATTCGTTACATAAGAGTGTTCTTAGCGCAAGTCCTTTGTGCATTCGTAATGAATATTTCGCAATAATTTCACAAGAGGACTATCTGCAACAATTCTCTACGGCTCCAAAGCCACTTTCTTCTACGGCATTCGCAATCATGTCCACTCTCGCGCACTATACCTTCTTCCAACACAGCCGCAGCCGTTGTAAGTAGTTTTTTGTTAAATGTTTGCTGGTTGCATTACAAGATGCTTAGTTTTGGCCAAGACTGGCCGCTTACAATTTTGCTCGTCATTTTCTGCATCCTTCTCCTATTGTGCCCGTCGCTGATAACCTACGAAGTTCTACAAATTTCTGAATGAAATTGTTGAGATTTCAAGAACTTTCGCCAGCAGACTGTGAAATTAAATAAACACAAATGCAACATTTATACAAATTATATAAAGCGAAAGAGATAATCACATCATTATTTGCGAATTTGGCGAACATTTTCAAGAGATTGTTGTGTGCTTTCGTCGTAATTTGACGTACTGAAGTATTTTCCTCAATTAATACAAAGATTTGGTGGAAGAGTTCAATAAACTATTTAAAAATTTGTTGAAAGCCACTAATTTTTCATCTTATTTTCGAAACTCCAAAATATTTTATCAAGTTGTTATTAAAAATCTACAATAGGGAGCTAGATCATGTCTGTGAAAGTATTCGATGGAGAACAAGGACCTAGCTACACTTGGAATTTCCAATTTGCGTCAAACAGTGAAAAGGAAAAACGACTGGCGCCTTATTGAAAATTTGACTATAATCGCTAGGTTAAAGTGTTAGTTGAAGTCAAAAACATTGCTCTTCTGTTAAAAATGTACTACTTTCAAAAACAAAAAAAAAATTTTCTACTTCATTATCAATGGCAATCGCAAGATCCTTTTAATCCAATACCGATCCAAAGAGATCCATTGATATACTGCATGAACACATAGAGCAACCTGCTAGCTGAAACATAAGGARTGTTAAACAGATGTATAAAACAACTTCCCAACGGAATTAATCCAAAATAAAACTTAAAAGTTATTTTGTCAAATCACACAGCGCCTGGAACAGACAAGATAGAATACGATTGATTTCAAAATCACTCAATTTGATCGAAAAACAGGGTCGCGTTAACGCCTGTGAAATAATACCTTTCAACTACCGATATGTCATGAAACGTATTATTACTGGCGATAAGTTTTGGATATATATATATGCTAGAAAGCTATTTCGGAAACTGACTTTAACAACTATTTCAAGGATTCGAAAAAACTTTGGCATAAGTGTATTGAATCAAAGTCGTAGATAATTTCGTGGCACCAGCATTTACACCAACAAGAACAGCAGCTTCATAATCTAACGCAGATTAACCTTTGCATCAGATGTTATTTCGCATTGAGTGGRAAATTGAAAAGTAAAGTCCTCTCTCGACGAACAAAGACCAAATTCTTCAACTCACTCATCACTCCCGTCCTGCAATATGATGTTGAAACAKTGACGATGACACCATCTGATGAGTATTGTTACAAGCTTTGGGCAGAAAGGTTTTGCGGAATATTTATCGCCCTTTGAGCATTGGCAATGGCGAGAACCGGAATCGATGAGCTGTACGAGAAATACGTTGGCATTGATATAGTTTAGCCAATCAAGAGATAGCGGATGCGCTGGCCAGGTAATGTTGTCTGGAAGTTAACAATTCAGCTTTGAGAAGGACCTTGGGATCTAGCGCAAATAGCGAAAAGAAGAAACGACTGGCGCGCTATTGTTAACTCKGCTATAACCACGTAAGCGTTGGCAATGCCAGTAAAGAGGAAAAGAAGAACAAAGTCTTACTATTTTTTGCTCRTAGTACTATRTCCCTTTTCGACTATACATACTGAAATTGTATGCACATCCTTATTTAATAYATTATTACGGTAGATAAAACAGGAAATTTATTAACCCAATTACCAAAAGAAACTGCGATATCTTTATTTGCATCAAAATCTCGCACTGATTATATAAATATATACATATATACATGCATACATATGTGTTACAAAATCATTCGAAATATCAAAATGTACGCACATTCACATTTTCCTTATGCCAGCACTGACTCAGCAAATATACATATTTGTATATAAGAACAAGTATTTGTTTATGTGTGTATATTTCTCTTTCAATTTTTTCAATTTATCGACATTGTGAAATTTGTTAATGTTGCGTCCCAAACGCTGAAGAATCTCATTATTAACAGCAATAAATTTAAATATGCCAAACAAATTTTAAATGATTTGAAGCGAAATGCCATGCAAAAGGAGCGTGTGGCAAGATACTTACACTGATAAAGAAGGAGGGGACACACATACGGAATTGAAAAATATCGACGATTTTATGAGTAGAAAAATATGTTAATTGTCGCATTGAAAAATTGGCCGAAAGCAGATGTTCCCCTCCTGCATATGAACAGACATACAAACACACATATTTGCACGAGGCCCAGGGTTGCTTGTTGATCTTCGGTATGCAAGTCCTTTGCATCATGCAACCTCCAACCTAATAATTGACAATTATGCAAAATTACACACACTCGCCGCCAAACAATTGCTGCGAAAATGTGCGAAATTGTGTTCAACAACAAAGGTCAACTGCCGTGTGTAAATAGCCGCTGAACCTTTGCTGACCTCTTCAATGATATTTTGACTAAATTTGTCAGCGATCGGCTGTAATCAGTTGGGATACTTGGAAATAGATAAATCTAATGCAAATAGAGTCAGCTAAATAATAAATTGTTGTGTAAATTTGTATGTATGCAAAGCAACCCCCGAAGAATTTATGCCTGGTGTATAGTAAATGAATGAAATCATGCATGCAAATGGTGAGAGGAGGTGGGGTAGCGGCGAAATGTCATCGTTAATAAATTATCAGCGTAAAGGACGACAAACTCATATAAATATAGTTGTGKCCTATGATTCGATAGACATCAGCGTATTTAATGTATACATATGTGTTCATGTGTGTGTGTGTGTAATAAGTAAGTGCAAATAAATTATGTTGTCAATGTCATGCTTTGTTATTGCCTTTTGCTCKGCAGCGTGCCATACTTGTATTAGAAATTATTACAGATTTTACGCCTCTTCCACGTTGTTTTAGGGATTCGCTGTGGTGAATTGAAAAAAAATCGGAAATTCTTTTATTTCGTGCTTCTTTTTTTGGGGGATTTTTATACCGAATCTATTTATCCGGATAAACTAAATTGCCTTTGAGTTGAACCTTCTTATGACTAACAATTGTCCAAATCGAGGCTCCTGTGGCGTCATTTGCCCGCATTTCCGTTTGGCGTTTTGTTTGGTCGACGACGCTGCCTTTTCGCTACCTTRCATGACAGTCGAGTTGCGTTAATCKGGCAACGGCTCCGAGCCCTGCTACAAGGCTTGCTAGGCAGCTTTGTAGTCCTTCGATGCAGTGGAGATTCTTACCTCAAGAGTCTTCTCCTCCCGAAGGTGCCTCAGTTAGCACTTAAGGCTGGCGCCTGTCATGTTCTTCCTACGAGGGTCATTAAGGCGAGATTGCTGGCTGGGCAATCGTTGGAACTTGGTCCCTTCTTTTCCTATTCCTCTTCCTTCTGCGAGCACCTTCGTTATACGCCTGATGTGAATCCCTCGAATCAAAGCAGTTGAACATGTGGGGGGCAGATTTGGCGGTGCTTGATACATTCGAAATGCCATGTCATCTTCGTTATCCTTGGCATGCTGCTCAAATAGCGATTCTTTTTTTGAGGCATCCAGGAAGCTAAACATCCTGTCTAGTTCCTGCCTGCAGCGGTGCTGACCGGTTGTCATTACCGTTGTTCCTAGCCATTACCGGCATCTTTTGCCTTGTTGTGGCAGTCGTTGTTGAATTGGTGTTGTTTTTGTTGTTGGGCTTGGGTCAAAAACGCTTCAAAACCTTTTGGCGAGCCATCAAACTAGTATGTCTGTTTGAGTGTCTCACTCAATTTGTCCAAATGATCACAATACACTTCTGAATTTATCGTGTTAATTGTCGGGCTCAAAATAAAATATCTCTTCGAAATCAGACAGAACAGAAGATATACGATATTTTGGAGACTATGGGCTTTGTTGAGCGTGTTCTTCCTTTTTAGACCATGATTTGTTGTGCATTTATTTCTAGAAAAATATCCATTTTTCAGAAACGATTGTTTTACATGTGGCTCAACACGCTCGCGGCTCGCGGCTTTCGGTCTTAGATCAAGTATCTTCCGGGTAGCCAAAAACCTTCCGTTTGAAGGCGAGAAGGTGAAACATCACTTCCCAGGGTTCGCACGCTGGGTTTGGGACCCGCTAAGTAAAAAACACCCTTAATGAAAAGAAAACTTGGAAGTAGTATTTACTTCAATCACCAACAATGAAGACAGCTTCTTAATCTAAAACGAATAACGCTTGCCAACAGGTGACTGAGTAAGCAATTGAGAGGTAAAGTCCTCAACCGATGAGCAAAGACCAAACTCTTCCAGCCACTCATCATCCACGTATTGCTCTATGGTACTGACGGAAGCAGATAAAGAGCAATACCTACACTCCGTTGGAAAGAGTTGCACTTGCACACTCTTGGAATCTTCAATTGGCGCCAAACAGCAAAAAGGAAGAACTGCGTAAGCGGTGTCAACGTCAATAAAGAAGAAGAAGTTCTGACCAACATCTTTTCTAATAGCGGTCACTTCTCGCCAGATAGAACTCTYTGGTTAATCTCCGCACATGTTTTGGCGGTGAATTATCATTTCGGAGTACAACTCATATATAGAGGTTTACTAATTGAGAGCTTGATAATCGAGATTATATATTTTTCTAAGATGGCTTAGTAGAAGAASCGAAAGTGTTTTTGTAGATTCTGCTAAGTTGCCAAGAAGCTTTTGTACTTTTTGCTAGGACTTTGGTATGCCAACTTAACAATTCCTCTGGTATATCTAARGAATCTGGTGGTTGTAATTGCTCTCAGACTTACAGATTAAAATAGTATTCGAAAGAGCTCCGCGCGCACACTTATGTTAAGTCGGGTTTTGCATAAAAAGCAGGTTTATCACATAGGCCAAAAGCTGATTMATGGATGTATTAAGTTCCTGCATTTTCGCAAATATTCTCAATAAATAAAAAGTGAAACAACTGTTAGAATTTCCATCGTCACAGAAATCCAACTCATCGACGAAAATTAACAATTTAATCAAATCATAATTATCAAGTCTCAAACAATAGCGGCAAATAAATGAGACATCAATAAAATTGGATTTGGATGTTAGGGAAGAATCACTGCCATAAACGGCGAAACAATAGAGAAAATCAGAAAGAATAGGCACATATGAGGGGGTGCGCGTGGCATAAGGCAGCCGAAATCGGAACGGACACGGACTGTTAGGACAATATTAAAAAGGCCTAAAGAACAACAACTACAAAAAGAAGTTTACTAGCAACGATAAAACAGACAGAAGCAGACCACGCGAGAATTGTGAACAAAAACAACAACAATTACAAGAAAATTTATTACAACAACAGCAACAATTATCACAAAAACAACAACAGTAACACAATTTACAGCAACAAGAGCAACCGTATTTATCACAAAACAACAACTGGGGAGAATTGTTAGCAACAACAACAACTATAAAAATTACAACAACAACAACAACAACAATTGTCACAAAACGATAACTGAGTGGGAATTATTGACAAATACAACAACAACAAACAAATTACAACAACAACACTGGTCAAAAACGCCAACACAAAAGAACAAAAGGTGTAAAGTACGAGTAACACCTTTACTGAAAATCCGCTGCATCAAAAATCGTACAACAAATGAACGCATACACACACACATTCATACAGCCATGCATGCATAGGCGGAGGCACACTTCGATTGCTGCTGTGGCACGCATTAATCCCTTCGCAGAACAGCGCAGTGGCTGTGGCGATTGGCATGTGGCTAACGCACATGTACCCAGTTGATATTTCATACAAAATAGTTTTTCTATGACTTAGCGTCGTTGTTGTTGTAATTGGTTATAAGCCTCCAATTGGCAGCGCTTGACCACCGCATGCTGCCAACTGGCAATTGTGACCATTACAAATTGTTGTGGGCGTTAAAAATCCGCTTACGATCACAGCACTCGATCCATTTTGCAAGCGCACAGACACCTTAACATACACACGCACAAAGGCACTGAGCTAGCACTAAACAATTTTGGTAGCTCGTGAATTGCAGCTAAATGTTAAATTGAATGGATGGATTTTTTTTTTCGATTTTTTCACTTTCGTTTGAGCGTGGCGCCCTTTTTAATTTCTCCTTGATTTTCGGCTATTGTTTGTTGTCTCAATGCATGTGACTATGTGTGGTTGTAGTTGGTGCATAGGTACCGCTATTGATGGAAACGGTACTTCCGCTATTGGCGTTAGAGTGCATTGGATTTTTATAGACGGACGGCCGGACCAGCACAATTGAACGGTCAGCGGTCGCTTGGTGGTGTCAACGAAATGCTTGATTGAAGAGTCATCAATGCCGCAGTGTAGGGGGTGTCGTCATTGGCTGCTGCATTATGCGGATTACAGTTTTATAATGTGAAAATTAGTGCAGTGGCAAGCAGCTGAAGCGTTTGCGCCGTTGTCCTCAAAGGCTGTTAATTGCGCGTGAATTTGAAGGGGTGTTGAAAAATTAAGCGAACTTCAATTGAGAACGACTTTGGTTTGGATTGATTGCTTTGGAAGATAAATGTCCAGTTTTTCATGGAAGTAAATAATTAACGTGTTCACGCGTAATTTGCAGTAGAGTTCCTGTTAATATGTGAGATGAAGGTCGGACAATAATACTTAACGATCAAATGAAAGAGTTTATATATTTCTCTCGCAGGAAGATTTAGTTCGTCATTGAACTTTTCGGCAATAACGCGAAAAGTATTCACTTGCAAGGCTACAATCGTCTCGGGCTTATCTGCGTGGACAAGTTACTTCACAAAACCAAAAAAAAAAAAAAAATTATTTCACCGATGTTGATCCGCACTATCTTGGAGACCCACGACGCGAGATAATGCACACACCAAAAGTTTCCTTCAATAAATTGATTGTTTCGTTGACTGTATGTCATTTAGCGCTGTTCTGTTAGAACTAAACGTCACCCACATCAACATTCTTCGATTCACGCACTAAAGACTCTTTAATCATGGCACTACAGTCAATATAAGACGACTGACACATTTTGGGTAATGGTGTCTRTTTTTTTGGGATGGAGATGGAGTAATTTTTATTGAAAGGATCATCCACAGTGACGAATATATATTTTATTCTAAAACTTTCCGATCCGAGGTTTCATCTCCGCAATTACGGCCCTTGGTCCGGAGTTTATTCCGGTAACGTAGTATTGATGTCTCCAATCGAACACCTGTGAGGATCGTATGCTCCCAGTAAAAGGGTATAAGGAACTCCGCTCCGCACCAGTTCCTGCTGGGATACTTTTGCAGAAATCACCCCTGCAGTTACCTGCTTGAAGCGGAGGGTGACCGGACTTTGGACGCGAAAACTTCAGACATGCACGAACTACCATTCACAGTGGAGCTATTAACACCTTTATCGACTCCCTCTCAATGAAAGGCGTACTTAGGGTCAAACCACCACCCATTGCAGCCGAAGAGCTCGAGTCATCGCGAGAATCGAGAGTGACACTGCGCAGCTTCGTTCTGGATACTGCAGCAGAATTAACAGAATAAACTCTTATGTAGAATCGACCCTGATATACCAAGCAAATGGCCAGCGTGCAATGAGTCCTCACATGACACTAAACTCCTTTTTACATGGCCTGCTAATCCTATAAATATGGCCTCCCTCTCCCTATGGTCCGAACATGTCGAAACAGCAGATCACAACACACTAGGTAATCGGTAAAACAAGAAAAAAAAGTCTGTTTCACTAAGACAATAATCCACGAACTTTACTTCGAATTTCTTCCACATTTACCTCATTTTCCAGATCTGACGCCCAGCGACTATTTCTTGTTCTCGGATTTCAAAAGATCGTCGAATGAAGCGGTGGTCGCCGAAACTGTGGCCTATTTTGAAGCTAAGGAGAAATCGTGCTACAGAAATGGTATCGTAAAGTTGGAGGACGCTATAATCAGTGTATCACCCTAGAAGGAAATTAGTGGAATAAAAACAAAACCAAAATTTTGCCAAAAAATGTGACTTTTCAATTGGCATGTTATGATTAGACCTCATGTAAGCGCTTTCCATCTCCAAACAAACAGTATTCTCTCATCAATATGGTTTTATAGATTATTGTGTATTATAGTTGGTCAGAACTAATCTAGAGTGATTTTACAACATCTCGCAATACTCGTAGTTGCAAAAAGCCTGCTTAAACGACCACCACCTTGAGCAAGCTCTTAAGTACTTTTAAAGCTCGTTAGATATGTAACGCAACTACAAAGATGTCTGTATTAATTATGTAACTGCATTGCTAAGAGAAGCTAGATCTTAGGATAAGGGTATTGAGGTTAACACATTTCTTAAACAAAAATTTTATTCCCACGATTTATGAACTTGAAAGCTTCGTTTCTTTTACAAATCACATACGAGGTGTGTTAAGTGTAAAACTAAATACGAGTATCGCTGCTCTAAAAAAATAAGCATTAAAATGCGTATCAAATGTCATTAACTGTACCATAATGAACCGTTAAAGATGCACATGATTACGAACCGCTAAAAAAAAACTTAGCWGTAATGCCTTGCTAGTAAAGTATTCACAAGATCAAGTGACCAAAAAAGCAAAATAACCAAAACTCCTGCCCATAGCTACCAAATAGATAAATCTATATAGATATGTACAATTGTATCGCTTCAGCCGCTCGTCACGCGCTAGCGGTAATTTTTCTTAACGACTAATTATTTAATTTATATGCCAATGCTTTGACGGCGTGACAACGACGACTGGACAGGCGAACGGCCCGACGGACAAATGTTATAATGTTAATGACGAGCGGTCATATTGCACGTTCGTATCGCGAGTCGAGCGTGCATTTTGAACCCGATTGGGCCGAGTTGGTCAAAACTATCACTGAGCAAATGACGAATAAATTGTTAAGCGACATATTTAAAACAAATTTGAAACATTAAAAGTCAACTCTTCGGCTGACGTGTGAATAAAATGTGCCTTCACACATAATAAATTTACTATAAAATAGCTGAAATTTAATTGTATGACAAAGACAATTACAAAGCAATAATTATAAGACGTGATTGGAGGCAAATGACGAACATGCGAACATACTTAGTTGTGTACATTAGGGTGAGTCAAAAAAAATTTTAATTTTTGCTTGGTACTTGAAAAATTGGTCGATGGACACCTCTTAGTGAGGCTCTCCAAGTATGAGCTCTAAAATGTAAYGGGAGATCAAATAAATTTTTATTAGGTTTTGTAGGAATTTGATTGCTCTAGAAAATGATCCGGTAACATTTTTTCTTCAACCTAACTATTTAAAATATATTAACGGTTAAAATTTAATTATTTTAACAAAAGAAAAATTTTTTTCACAAATTTCATAAAAATTAAGAAAAAAGTAGGAAACCTTCAGTCGAAGGTTCTTCCCGTTAAAAGTAAGAGTGTCTATTAACTAATTTTTCAGATTACCAAGCGGAAAAAAGTTTTTGACCCACCCTAATGTATTTAGTATATAATCTGCATCAATGTCTTTCATTAAAAATAAACTGTTAAATAAATAAGTAAATATCTATACATATTAATAGTTACTTTGCTTTACTCTTGTTGTTGTTTTTGTTCGCTTTTGGTAATCACGTCGTGCATGGCATGTCAAGTCGCCGAAAGGGCAAAAACATGAGAAAATTATGCACTTTCAAGCCAAGCATGGCGAACGGAAGAGAAACGCTGTGAAATTAAATATGTGCATTTAAATATTTATTTTTGTGGGCCAATTTATAAAATGAMCAAAATAAAGTACAAATATGCGCTGCAAGCGGTTGAAATGCCGAAAACAGCTACGAAGTCAATAGAAATGAAGAAAATATTGAAAGGGATGAGCTTTGGCTTTAATAGTAAAGCTCGGTATTAAGGWAACATATGTATTTCTCCAGCGAAAGCAGACTTAATATACACTTCTCCAAATAAAAGTAATTATTTGGGCCGCTCTGCAAGAATAATTCTGCAACAAGTCGGTCAAGTTCTGGCACGTTTCATAGGCATTACTCTGTAGTCTGATGAAACCAATAACACCCTGAAAACTCCAAAAACAAAAAYCTAGTAATTAACTCCTTCTGTCGTTTTACTTTAGAGTCCTTTACATCAAAAAAATAAATGAGAGAGATTCTTTTACAGAAATATTTACAAAACCAGTGACTTGATACTGAAACATATCTAATTTCTATCCATCTATCTGTCACATATCTCACATTTGCCACTGGTTAATTTTGCAGTACAAKCATATCATATATTCAGCCAGTTGATAGTTCTTCAAACGATATAAATTCGGACCCATTACGTTTAGGCAGACCCRACTTTCGTGGGAAGTAATAAATTCTTGCTTTTCCATAATCACCACTTATACGACCCTTGAAAGGGATTCACTTAACTCTCCGATTTCCCCGATTTAACATCGTCGAAACTTCAAGTTTCCCAGATCTACTGTTAGATCATCCCGATAACAACACTCAATGCACTTACATCATAGCCAAATGGAACGAGTACTAAACTTAGCAGGCTCAACAAATAGAGCGCATAAGCATAATATAAGAGCGAGGGCTTTGAAATGTTATCTAATTTGAGGTATGGTACAATCTTGATTTCTCTTAAATAGGTCAACGACTCACAGAAGAGTATGAGRAAGAGAATTGGATCACGTATATTCAGAACATAATAAGTTTATAGACAAATAAACGACTTCTAGTCCTAGTAGTGAAAAACCTGTGTAGATTTCTATCTTGGCCGGAATTATTACGGATCTATGTTTGAGATCTATTGCATTAAAGGAACTGTGCCAATACTTAGCAATACCTTAMTGACTATGATAGTGCAGTTCTTCAGTGATTGAGGTAACATACATGTGTACATAAAATTATTTGCAATAGTCTATGCCTTTCATTTGGAAGAATTTGCGCATTTTATTRGTTGATTATGCGAATATAGCTTCGGTGTATCCAATATATCCTTTCCCTTGATTTTTGTAGGCAGTTTATGAATACTTTCGAGTTTTTTTTATAAACCAATGAGCTTTAAGAGCTTAACAAGCTTACTAAAAGCATATAGAACTAAAATTTGGCTTTTCGTTCGCTAGAGCTTCATAATTAATATGAACACTCTTTTTTAGTGTTCCCGAATTGTTACTTAATTGTTAACAATTACTTTAGAGAAGTAATTATAATGACAGTTCTGCGAAATCATTCTAAAATTATATCTGAAGATATGGGTTTTTGAATTTCCTCTCGTTAATGCCTTATGCCAGAGAGCCAGCCCATATGCCTCCTAACTTGTTCTGAGGACATACTCCGAGGTCATGAGGGGTGAAATTATTACTTTAATTGACCACAAAGATCATCAGCCATTTTTGATCCGTGTGTGTAAGTTTATAAGATCCGCAGGTTGAATCTGCGCCGTCCATTAATTTTTTATGCGATTTGAATTTTTTAAAAGATTTTTGAAATAAAGCGTGAGGGTATGTGGAGCCTCGGAATCGCAGCAATTATATGGTCGTAATAATCGTCCACCATCTATATAAAATTGTTTTCACTCAAGAACAGAAGCTACCACCGTAAACGTCTTGAATTTGCTGATTCTGCCTTGGAAAAACTTGAAAACGAGAACGATTTTTTTTTAAGAAATGAACTTCTCCGATGAGGCCCCCTTTMATCTGCGCTATATACACAAAACGGTCGATTCTAGTGCGAAGAAAATCCACACCTAAAATGACAGTTTGATGTGGTTTTTAGTCTGGCGGTCTTTCGAAATGAAGATGACACCGTTACTCTGAGTGGAGAGCGGTATAGTTTACTGATAAATAACTTTTTATGGCGGCAATTGGAAAAAGTTGATCATGACCATATYTAGTTTCAACAAGACGGGGCTACGTGCTATACAGCACATACAACATCCTCATAATTGCAAGAAAAGTTTGGAGAATCGATTATTTCAAGTAATTGCAAAATTAAATGGCCTCTAAGAAGTTGTGATTCAACACCATTAAACCACCTCTTGTGGTGTTTTTTAAAGACATTGGTTTTTCGCAAAGTCAATATTGAATGCGCTATGCATGGCATACGATTTGATTTAGTGGAAAAAGTACTCTAAAATTGGGTTCATCGAATTCTTTCAAAAAAAGAAAAGAAAGAAAGCAAAAGAAGTCGTGGTGGCCCTTTGAATGATGTTATATCCAGAACTTAATTGTGTTGATTGTATCTCACATTAAATAAAAAAATATTTGAATTCTCCTACAATTATCTTGTGTTTGATATTTTGAAAGAAATGATATCACTTTTATTGTAGAAGGAAGAGAAGTTTCTACTTTCCTTATTTACTTTACTCGTATATAAACTTATGATAAAAATACCAGAAAATATGGGAGAAATATATAACACATAGCTTGAGATATACATAGTATAAATACATACATACAATATACACAAAATTGCCTTTAGATATGCAAGTTTTCTATCTGCAAAGGCAAAACGTGACTGGCATTTAATGCCGSCAATAAAAGGCAGCCAACCAACCAGTGAGCGAGCAGCGAATTGGGCATACACACAACCAAACACACATGTATATGTATATAATTATTTGTATATTTATACATATGTATAATGCTGATTAAAGAGTTTAATGTAATTGTAGCAAAATGAAACTGCAGGAGGGACAAAGCGTTCAGCATATTTTTCTTAGTTTACTTCCACCTACTTCTTACGCTTTTCCCTTTTTAATTTATTGTATTTATTTTTTACTTTATTTTGTTTTATTTTTTTTGCTTTATTTTGTTTCTTCAATTCATTTTATTTTCTTTTTTTTTTCAGCCAGCAAATAGCGCCCAATTTCAGCGCACGGAAACATGAGATACGATTGTCGGTGGTAAGTAGTTCATCTGTATGGGGGAAGCAGTTCACCTAACTGACTGTATAAAAAATWTAAAACTACAAATRCATGGGTCAGCTTTAACYCTAGMAATTTATAACATATATTTTTTTTACTTTTCTTACGGTTAACTGAACCCGTTGTAAGTGACAAGCGGAAGTCGTTGGTGTTGCTCTATATGCCTACGGAATTATTAAGTAAGCCTGATGGGGGCTTACATACATACAAATATATATAATATACTTATTTATTTACGCGTAAAAACATTTATAATTTTGTTTATGTTTCACTGCTGTCTCGCACTCTCCTTCATATCTCGCGCCACAGGAAGTCTGAATATCAAAAGTTGACCGAATTTAAATTTTATTGTTTTACATACTAATACGGTCAATGATTCTCAAATACCATTTTCGAGACAATCTTTGAATTACTAATTTTTCAAAATACTTGCTCTCATTATGGTGGAATTTCGAAACAAATTTTCTGCTGACTATTTATTGATTGCTTTTATTTTTATTTGTTTCTTGTTTAATTTTACTTCGGAGAGTTTATATTTAACTTAATTTGTTTCGAAATACACCTTTTATTTACAATTGCGCTATTTAAATGTAAAGCAATTTGTAGTTGAGGTTATTTATACACTTCAGAAACCTAGTAAGCTTCTTTAAATATTTTTGAAATTTCATTCTTGAGGCAAACATTATCGCTTGAGAGAGGGTAAGGAGCCCCCTGAATAAGATTATTTGAGATAAGTAAGTGCTTAGACATGCTTCATAATCATAATCTCATAAAACCATGCTTCAATCCAGGGCCGGACATATTGGATATCGAGAGCGTTTAGGAAATGCTTGCATGAATTTCGCTGCTTTCACATCTTAAATTTCTTGGGAAAATATTTTCCAGAAATGGAACCAGAAATGGTTTTTGCGAGGGGAAATAATTTAGTTTAATATCATGGTGGAAAATTTTCAAATAGACCTTATAATATCAAATCCTACTAAATCGAAAAAACACATGTGGTGAAGTGGCGAAAAACAGCTTTCAGAGCTCGCAATCGTCACGGAAAGTGTGTAGAAAATGCGAAGACTATTAATTATGGGGTATAGGTTTACATCCCAGTTCTTCAAAGTTTTCAATGTCGTAGGCGGTAACTTGTTGAGCTTCAAACGTCACACGACGTTGTCATTATTCAAAAACCGTTGAATCTATATATTATATGAAGCAATGAGATTTTCCTTTTCTTAGGGTTTCAAAGCGCATACATACATTACCAGTAAACAGCAAACTCCGCTGAAATGCATCCAATACATCTCTAGTAAAACGCGTCTTCAAATCTTCGCCGTTTGTATCCAACAAAGAGACAATGTAGTATGATGTGATATTATGGGTGATATGATATTTTATATTGTAGGTGATAAGGTTATATTGTATTTATGACTTTTGGTTGTATGATTATATCTGATGTGATACGATATTGTGGATGATATTTAATGTCTTTAGATGATATCATCGAGATATGATTTAGTGAGTAAATAAGGTTACAAGGCAGTGTGATATGTGATGAGATATTTTTCTATACATGATATGATTCGTAATCTGAATATGCGAAGTGTTGGGATGTGAAGTGGTAATGTAGGTTTAGGTTATAATGGTTGCTTGAAATTATTTGTATTTATTACTGAGTTATGTGATAAGATGTGGTGTGTAGGTTATGACATGATATGAGGTTAGGTGATATAACAAATGAAATGATGATGTTATTTATGTGATATGATATTGTAGGTAAAATGATTAGAAGTGAAGTGAAAATTAAATTTGAGATAAATATTCGCTTTGCAAAATTTTTTTTCGCTGTGATGTGTCGGATAAAACTGTACGAGGTTATTTGATAATTTCGGTTTCATGATATGATGTGATATTTCGGCTATATGACTTTATGTGGTATGATAAGATCTGATGATTTAGTTTTGTGTAATTATATGATATGATGTGATGTGATGTGATGTGACAAATGATATGCTAGAAATTTTCGTATTATATGTGATATTTCGGTTATATTAGGTTGTCAAAAAAGTCATGCGGTATTTTCGCTAGTTGGCGCTGAAAGCGCGTAGTTCTTCTTTTTATCGCAACGGTCATGCTATACCTTTTTGGAAAGCTCATTTCACGCGCTAACACGTGTTTGATTGATTGTCGTTTCTTTTAAGTCGTTTGTGGGTTATAGCGTCGCAAACATGGAGCAAAATAAAGAGAAAATTCACCATATTTTACAGTACTACTACGAAAAAGGCAAAAATGCATCTCAAGCCAGCAATAAAATTTGTGCAGTTTATGGACCCGATACAGTTTCCATTTCCACCGCACAACAATGGTTTCAACGTTTTCGTTCTGGTGTAGAGACGGTCGAAGATGCGCCATGCTCCGGAAGGCCTGTCGTCGAAAATTGCGATAAAATCGCTGAATTGGTCGAAAGATACCGGCATAGTAGCAGCCGTAGCATCGGTCAAGAGTTGGGCATGAGTCAACAAAAAAATTTTATGAACAATTGAAAATTCAGAAAAAAAAATCCATAAAAGTTCCGCAAGACTTTTTTGACAAACTATTATCTTTTGATTGATGTTTAGATATGATATTTTAATTAATATGATAAGATGTAATGTGATGTTATGTAAAGTGTTAATGTAGGTTTAGGTTATGGTKTGATAATGATATGAAGTGATCTGGCATGACAGACAATATGGTTTGAGATGACGCGATATAATAAGTAATATGCCATACTTGATGTGATAAGCGGGATAATATATTATGATATTGATCTATTGATGATCGAAGTGAGAGGTGCGTAATAAGATAAAAGATGTGATGACGTTGATACTATATTAATGTGGTGATGTGATCAAAYAATAACGCTATGATGTGGTGATATAATTCATATATATATCACATCACCTTATTATAATCACAAGAGTTTTTCATACATGATCGATTTTGTTTTTCTATGTAAGATCGTGTGATGTGTTAGGAAGATTAGAGGAAGATGTGATGCGTTGTGAATGATAACTAATTTTGGATAWTCTGATGTATGCTGCTGRCATCAAAGGAAGGACATGTGTGATRAGATGTGGTTTGCAGAAACATAAGTAAAATAGAGCGTATTTTTTAAATGAAAACTGAATATTTTCAAATTTTTCATTCAATTGAAACCCAAAAGCCACAGAAAAGTCAATTTATACMATTTTTGCAGCAAAATCAACACTTTGGTTAGGAAAACTAACACGAAACACGTTTGCGAAAACACGCAAATCCAAATTAAAAAAAAAAGCGTGTAACACAAGCAACAACAAAAACACTTATAACTAAAACAACAAAGGGTTTACGGCAAAATTGCAAAAAAAAAATTGAATTTGTTTATTGGAAATGCAAAAATGTAAACATTGTGCAAACAAACAAACGCCCAYAACTGCGCAAAAAGCTGTGCTGAAACACACACACAGACACAGTTGCACGCGTGATTACTAAAAACAACATAAATAACAAAATCGCTAACAATARTCAAAACGGAAATAAAAAAGTTGTTGAAGTCAACCAACACCGCAACATTTGCGTTAGCGCATTGACTCGCATTGTTGTTGTTGTCGTTGTTGTTTTTGTTGCAGCTGTTGTTGTTATTGTTAGTTTACCGTTTGCCTTTGGTTTTGGTTGTCATTGTATGTAAGGTGTGAAAAAGTGGGCGTGGCGCTAACCACAGCGCCCTTGCGCCTGACAACAGCAAACAACAACARCATGGCAAAAACAACAAATTGCTAAACGTACGGTGAAAAATCCTGCAACTAAATAGTAGAAAAAGTGCGTTTCGCAATKCGTTGTTGTTGTTGTTTTTGTTATTCAATGATCGCTCAAACGACCGCAAAATCAATTGACAATCAACACTGGTGGCGAACAAACGCACACAGCGCCACACACACACATACAAAGTGTGTATTTCTGTAGCATACTTGACGCATGTTGCATGCAGCTGCGTCAGCTGTTGGTAACTTTGTGTGACTGTACATAATTGCAGGTAAACAAACTGGCGGTTTTTACTAGTTTAACAAATTGCTTTTTCAATCTGATATCGTTGTTGATATAATATTCGTTATTTTGAAGTTTTTTTTTTTTTTTTTTATAGTACATACGTACATATAAGTACGCAGGTATGACTGTTGTTCTTTGCATAAAATTCCATTCAAAATAACTTTATAAAACTATATATTATCATTTACCGAGTTGTTCTTCTTTATTGGCGTAGGTTATAGCCGAGTTTACAACAGCGCACTGTTTTTCGYCAATTGGAGACTCCAAGCGAAGCCAGGTGCTTGTCTATCCRGTCTYTCCAACAGAGCTAAAGTCTTTCTAACAGAGTGGARGTCTTYYTYTCTCCTTTGCTTCAAAATAGACCTGAGTTTGAGCGATCACCGCCTAATTCGACGAAAGTTTCTTCCCAATGAGCGTTCTTATGATATTTGAGAGCATCAAGGCCAGATCTGTAGAATATTCGTGGATTTTTGTCATGGCTTTCACTGTTTTGTGACATCGATTTCGTGAAAAATTTTGTGAATACAGATGTCATAACCTTGCCAGCCGACTCTGGCGTTTTTCCACGCTTTGGAGCGGGTTCATCGTCCGCAGTCCACTCGTGCAMAAATATTCGTGAATGGTATGATGTACACGTTCAGCTGATATCTTTAGAGTGCCTGCTATCTCGAACAACTTCACTTTACGGCCATCTGAAATTATTTATTATTGTTTTGAAGATATTTTGATGTTTTCTTCTTTAACAATTACTTTTAGGCATCCACTGCGTTTACCGTTTTCGGTGATCATTTCACTACGTCGAAACTTAGCATACCAATGCTTGATGGTTGATTTTCCTGGGGCAGTGTCTTAAAAGGCATCATCAAGCCAAGTTTTTGCTTCAACTGTAGTTTTCCCTTCAAAAAGCAATATTTTATCAATGCGAAATTCCTTTTTATCCATTTTTTTTTTTTTCAAAATAACAAAAGTTGCTTCATTCAAAATAAGATACATAATTCACAAACTAGTGCTACTAGTTTTAAAATGTATACACTTGTCTTCTGAAGATCAGTGCCTATCGCAATTTAATGTCATCTATATGTCAGAACGCGGACTGTTTTATAGACGATAACGCCATTCCTATGATCTTCTAAATATATTGTATGCTACTTCCGCGATTGCTTAAGAAATATATTTTTTTCAGTTTTCTAGGTTCAAAGATGAATCCTCTCGCAGCCATCAGCAGGGATCTCACTTGCACAACATGACCGCCGGTCATAAAACGACAAAGCAGTTTGAACCTATCACAATTTTGTTGAGGTGGTTAATGTCAGTTTTAGCTTGTCTTCTGGTTCAACCTCCTTCTTCGTCTTCTTCTTATTCTTTATTGGCGTAGACATCTCTTACACGCTTATCGCCGAGTTTGCAACAAATGGAGTAAAAATATGGAGTAGAAAGTGCTTAGATGCTTCCATCTTCCCTTCTAATATACAACTTTGAAAACATCCGACAAGACGCATACATACCTATTGGACAATGCCCAGAGAAACTCCAACAGCTAGTTTAAAATGAAACTTGACGGAGAACTCTCTCTCAAACCTTCCCTCTTTACTTATTTTGGTACAAATTGTAAAATATGTTTTGACTAGATGACTGATATTGTCAAACCAAATTTTCCAAACCTTTCGACAAGTATTTTGCGTTTAAGAACATCGGGGAATTGTGCAAAAACAAAGAAGTGCTGACATTGCATAAGCAACTTGTGAAAGCCTGTCTTACTGTGAAGACCAATTTTGTAGTTCTCGAAACAATATACCTACCATTTTTGTATACAGACCCTCTAACATAAGTAGAGTTGACAAGTGCGAAACTGGACGACCACGGCTCCTTGAACTATATGTTCAATGCCTTAGTTAAACCCTGTGGGTATAATAATATGACTTCCTTTATATACATAAGTTTTTCTTAAAAGCGGTGCTGATATCTGAAGAAAAAGGAAGAGAAGGGGCGTGGTTAAAAGTCAACCAAAGATTAAAAGTTAAAAAGGTTTATCTCGATATCCGGCAAAAATACGAGTGCTATAGAAAATATTGCAAAGTTGTACACCTATTTTTCAATAACAAATTCTTACATCAAATTATCAGAATTCTTTTAAGTCTATTTAAGTTTTATGCTCGCTGAAGTCTCTACTTTCGAATGATAGAAAAAAAATTGATTCTTCTAGGAATTTAAACTTTACTCGATCATTTAGGAGCCCAAACTAAAAGTTCCACCAAATTTTATTGAACTTTCTGCTTCTATTTGTACTGATATTCTTTAGGTTTGTTTAGCATTTCATTCATGAAATCAAAGAGTGACTGCTAAAGCGAGCAACGCAATTTACTTAGATACATACTTACATATATATACTGTCTTTTAAGTATATATGTATATTATATATGAGTACTTGCGTCATTCCTCTAACTTTGACTTCATTATGTACCTGCTCTTCTGAATATGAACTTGTTTTGTGTGGCGCCTGCCACCCTGCAGCCAGTAAATATTTCATTCTTTAGCGTAAAAATTAAGAAATGCAGCGTACTTCAACGGAAGCGGCCCGAAAAGGCTTTTGGGAATGTCATAACATTGTCAAAATGACGTTGGGCAAAAAAKGCCGCTCATCTCCTAACGACTTGGTGCGGTTGCCGCTGCAGGTTTTATGAATCAGTGAGATTCCTATCTTCTTCATTTGGAGGCATTTTTCTTTTTTGCTGGCGCCAAAATATTTGTGTAAATTGCAGAACAGTCGGCAAGTTGTGTGAATGGAATAAAATTAGCCAAGAGCAAATAATTGTGAGAAACTGTGAATGAAACTCTACAATATTGCGAATTTGYAGAGACCAACAAATAAAATATTTTTCTCCCTGTTTCTTGGAGGGAAAGTTAACTCTTCTTAAAAAAAACTCCTGTGTGCTTACGATTAGGTCGGTAATAAAATAATTCTGTTCTCATTCTAGCCAGTCTCGGCCACTGAATACCCTCGCTGAGACACTTTTGTCCGAAAACACTKACGAAATCAGTTTATACACGATGTCGATTTTAAAAATCTAACGAATGATGTGAAGTTTCTTATTAGTAGTCATCCMAAGCTTATAGTTCCCACCTCAAACATTTTTTTTTTTTTTGCTCTCTTCTTTAATGGCGTAGACACCGTGGTTATAACCGAGTTTACAACAGCGGATCAGTCGTTCTTCCTCTTCGTTGTTACGACASCAACTGGAGATTCCAAATGTAGCCAGGCCCTTCACCACCTGGTCTTTCCAACGGAATTCAAAAGGAATGACAGAAGAACTTTAGTAAGGGTGCTAACAGCTCCATGTCTTATTGGTAGATATGAATAAGAAGAGCTCTCAAGAAGAGCTTGTAGAACAACTTCTATGCGAATRCAAAGCTTTGTATAAGAAGAGTATAGCATATATTTCTTGACGATGCTTCRTCATTTATCCATTCTACTTAGAGCTCTCATGGTAAATATTGGGTCATTGTTGTTATTTTGGTTGTAACTACTGTCAACGAAGCCACTTAACGGTAGGCTCAGAAAACAAGCTATTTCGACGGGTTACGGACCACAGAAACAGGGAGGTTAAGTGAATAAGTTTCATTGCGGAGCTCGTTACATGCAGAACAGAGGTTTTGAATAGCAGGATTTATTATGGATAAGTAGCTTCTTTAAGCTGTTAGCATGTCCWCAATGCAGTTGCGATACGATTACTCCTATTTCACGCGGCAAATACAACGACGAGCTGATGATTCGGAGAAGAGTTTAGAGATGTGTAAGGGTAATAAACCCGAGGCGAAATCGTCGAAAACGGCTGAAGTTGTAGAAGCAGGACGTGCTGTTTCACTAAGACAATGCACCGTATCACGAGCCAGTGAAAACGATGACAAAAATCCATGAATTGGGTTTTTAACAGCTTCAGCTTCCCCAGTAGTCACCATATCTGGTCACACAGCGACTATTTCCTCTTCTCAGATCTCCAAAGAAAGCTGACTGGYAAGAAATTTTCGTCGAATGAAGAGGTGATCGTCGAAATTGAGACATATTTTATGTTAAATCGTGCTACAAAGCTGGTATCGAAAAGTTGTAGGATTGCTGCTAATCAGTGTATCACCCTCGAAGGGAACCATGTTGAACAAAGAAACGATATTCAAACAAGTAAGGAATGGCTAAGTTCGGGTGTCACCGAACATTTTGTAAAGTTTTATTCCGCTATCATSATTGGTTCCTAATGGATATATTATACAGAGAAAGCATCAGATGGAATTCAAAATAGCGTTTTATTTTAAGAAGGCGTGGTTGTGAACCGATTTAACCCATAGTTCGTACGTCGTCGGTTAACGCAATTTTAGTGATTTTCCCTTTGTATGGGAGTGGGCGTGGTTATTATCCGATTTCTTCCGTTTTTGAACTGTATATGGAAATGCCTGAAGGAAACGACTGTATAGAGATGGGTTTATATAGCTATAGTAGTTTCCGAGATATGTACAAAACACTTAGTAGCTGGCGGGGCCACGCCCACTTTTCCAAAAAAAATTACGTCCAAATATGTTACAGAGAGTATAAAAAAATATGCTTTACTATGTTAGGGCGGGGACTTTTCAAATGACTTTAAGAATTGTGTCATGAGGTGCTTATTTAAAATTTTGTATATTTCTATGCTATTAATTAACGGTACTTAAATTCAACTTCCAAAACAAAATCAACCTAAAACTGTCGCACGCATGCACTCGCCATACATCAAAGTAGCCACGATATATTATGTGTGTAATTACTTAAAATGGAGGTAAGTGCATGAAGTAACGCATATATAAATATATAAATAAATGCTTATATATTTTGTTTGTAGCGCCTGCATGTGGGTACAAAAGCATATTTGCATAAAATTCAGATGAGTGCGTGTGCGAACACACTTCAACTCGGTCACACACATGAAAATATGTACGCATATACATACATACGCACGCTCAAACCTTAGTAGTATATTTCGTATAAACTATTACTTTTATAGCATGCCGGTGTGTGCGCGTAACAGTAACTTAATTTTATTATTTCTAAATTTATGCTGATTTAGGTATTTAGAGTAGTTATTGCCGCATTTATWGTTCGTTCGTGTCATCACACTTTTGACGTTCGCTCGCAGGCTTTCAAGCCAAATTCAATACATACATATATGCATACATATGTACATACAAACTCATGTACGTGTATGTTGTTGCATTCCCACATGTAGTGTTACATTTTCTCTAATTTTATTTTATATAATTTATTTATTGCACACTAACTTCTCAGCTATGCTGGCATTTATATTTTCTTTTATTTAATTCGTTTTGCATTAATTTTACTATTTCTCTCTCTCTCTTTTTTCTACTTTTATTTCGTTTAATTTGAGTCGACAATARTCAAGTAATTCGCGTTTCGAATAGCAAATTAGCTGAAATGAAAGCAGTGACTTGAAAAGGGGGTCTGCGTTTCATGTGAGCATATAYGTATATATGCATGTATGTACACATATGTATGTAAGTGTAAAGGAAACATAGAAGTTTATATTTCAACGATATAGTGCGGGTGCTGTACAAAGGAGTGATATTTTAGTGCAGGATAATATTTAAAAGCAGTATTACCTATACAACAACTAAATATATACGTATAACATATATATACATATATACGAAGAAAAGACGGATCATTTATATATTATCTTCGACGTTTCCCACTTTTACAAACTTCATAGCATACTTAATATACCCTGTTCAGGATATCACTAGAACAAGTAATCCATTTCCACTTTCTACTTTTTTAACGAAAAAACACAGACTTTTTAAATTTAATGGCGAATGTTTATTATCACTCGAAAGAACATTCTTTCGCATTTATTTCTTAAGCTTAACTCTTTCAAATGTTGGCCGCTTCTACGCCGCAGATAGTTCATTCGTCGAGTTCATGACTCGCTTGAGCATTTCGACTGGTAACTGACGAATGACACGTGGGATCAAAGCAGGATTGTCTACAAAGAAGAAGAAGAAGAAGCATAACAGTGTGATATCACACGATCTTGGTGGCCAATTGGCCGGACCAAAAGGTGAAGTTATTTGCTGACCGAAGTGTTCTTTCTAAATCCATTGATTGATGCGATGTGTTGTTTGCATAGCCATTGAGCCAGAAAAGGGACTCATCGCTGAACGAAATTTTGCCTGAAAACATAGTATCTTCTTGGAATTTTTTAAGAGTACATAGAGTGATGCAATGTTGTTTGGAGAGATCGAGCGGCTTCAGTTCTTGCACCGAAAAACTTTTTTGTCCTCACTTGCCTCTTGCAGGATATTTTTGATTCCCAAAATCTCTCTTTGCCTTTCAAGAGTTCTCAGTGGCCATCTGCGATACTTAGCAACTCTCAGTGGTTCTCCCTCCTCGCTTCCTATCAGCTCTTGGTAGCTATGTATATGTGACCTCTAGCACCTCTCACTTTTCCTCAGTAGCTCGTATCTCCAGTGATTCCTACAGGAAGTCAATGGTTCTCTCAGCGATTCTTATATATATTCTCAGAAAT
>NW_017535631.1:300060-303073 GCF_001853355.1 Bactrocera latifrons | reverse complement strand
TTTTTTTTTGTATTTAACCAGGAATGGCGTGTGAAACTGAAAATTGTTATATGTAAAATTCAAAGTGATCTCTGAGTTAGGTTGTAGGGTTAACTAAAATGCACTGGGTTTTTCCTCCTATCAATAGCTTCCACATTGCCCGACTACACAATTCTCAGTGACTGTCGCACCTCAGTAGCTCTTAGGGGCTCTCAGCTGTTCTCAGCGACTTTCTTCGGATTCTTAGCTGACTTTACAAAGCCGCCGATCGATTTTTAATAGTTTTATCACACTATATGGCATGTAATGTTGAGATATCAAAACATCATGGGTTCAGGATGTATGAATCGCCGGTATGCCCCAATGTTAATATATAGACAGCAACGGTAAAGTAGAAGCTTACTTCCCGAAACCTTACTGGAATTTAAGTTTCACAATTTTGAAGCTTCTTAGGCGAATTTCATGCCATTGATGACTAAGCTCTCTAAGTTTGTCTTAGGTTGCGCAAAGTGACTCAATGCACGTATTTACAAAAATAAAGTGTACAAATGCATATTTGTTTKTGTGTATGTTTGCATTATTTGTAGTAAATTACAAATTCAGCGAAATGCAAAACAATAATCCACTTATTCACGCGAAGCGCGATCGCTAAAAATATCAACATGAAAAATTTTTATCATTCCGATGAATTGATGTTGCTGTTTGCGCTAACGGTGTGTGTGTGCGCTGTAGCCGCTACTGTTGGCTGAGTATATTGCTGTTGTTGTTGTTGCTGTTGCTGTTGCTGTTGCTGACCTCTGCCACATTGCCGACGGCGCAACAGAGTGACTGACAGCGCACGCCTCACAGATGCCGGCGAACGGATGGATGCGCTCTTGCTCCTGTGCGCAGCTAGTCGGCGAAGAACGGCAGCTACACTCTGARTAACAACAACTTGAGCTACAGCAACAACAACAGGAACGTTGAAATCAACGCATTGACGTTTGTCACTCGCACTTAAAAGTGATTTATGCCAAAAAATTTATAGATATCGTGTATTTAAGGAGACCGAGCGCGTTAAAGCGCACAGTAGCAGGCAGCAATACCGAAAACAACAACAACAGCAACAGAAACACTTGTAATATGTGCTGAACTCAATAATGTTGCAGCCATTGGCGGCAAAGTGTAAAAAATGTGGCAAACGCAACAATAAGGATGCTGACACATACAGACACACACAAATATATGTATTTGTATATATGGGAAGAGCATGGTGCGGCAGGTGAGCGGCGCAAAGGAGGCAGCAGCGAAGGCAATGCGTATCGGCATGGYTGCTGTGCGACCCTGATATGCCCATCAGTTCAGCAATTTCGCCACTTTTCATTTGTATATATGTATGTACATACATGTTGTTTCCTTTGTTGTTGGGCGTTTACGTATTGCTTGCACGATTAAAGATATTCGCTTGTAAATTTGCAATAATTATATTTTTAAACTCTTAATTGCGGCAAGCAAAAAATGAAAACAACAACAGACAACAGACGACAGTKACAACAACAACMAAAACACTAACAACACGTATGACAGTTGCTGTGGCAGTAGCAATAAAAGCTGCTTCTCGGCCAATCGTTCAATGAGCTGTCATTACAATTAAAACGTCGCCGGGCCGACAGCCGACACAACTGACACGGCAAAGCGTTTATAGTTTGAAGATACATGCCACACACACATACATACCKGCATGCATATATGCGATTCGCAGGCACTTGCAAGCGCTATTGCATGGCTGCCAGTGTGTGTGTGTGTGTGGTGCATTTTGCCTGCATATTTTGGCCAATATCCAAAGAATGCCTTTTTTAATCAGCGCATTAAAAAAATATTGCTACGACGAATGCTGGCAACAACAACAACAACAAAAGAATTTTTTGCTGCTGTGGCAACATTGGCTATATGCAACAAAATTGCATTTGAATTTTCAACTTAATTGAATTTATTTTATAGTTTCACACACACACACACACATGTGTACCAACACACTCACATGCTTTCAGCCATTTTTCGTCTTTTAATAAGACTACATGGCAATTCATTTGAATTATTTTCGTAAATCACTCGCCATGCCATTTGTGCGATGTTTTAGTAATTGCCCGCTTCATGGGATTTTCAATTATAATAAAGTCAAAAMATAGATATCAAAAGCGAAATAAAAATTCTTGCAATTGAAAATTCTCCTTTATAGCGTTTGCAGCGCTGATCTGCTGTTTTGGTGTTTTCGGTGATTTGTTGCAGGTATTTCTTGCCTTATAGCTGTTTAACGGGGTGTCTATGTCAAGCACATGCCAAGCAGCTATAAAATCAATAGTCTTTGTTATCGATTTTAATTATAGATAGGCGTTGATGTTTTTATTAAAGAAGCAACAGTGCAAAATATTCAAGCATGCAACTTAGCAAAATGTCTACTTTTGTTTTAGGTTTTTGGTATTTTGTTAATACAGATGAACCATTCGAGGAATTTTCTCGTTTTTTCTTTGCTCTCACTAAGAAATAGCAACGAAGACAGGTCGTTTTGCGGTTCTTATATGAAGTCGATATTTAAAATTTTTTGATTTTACAGCGGAATAATGGAGACGCTTGCCCTTTGTACAGATACATAAATTTTCTTAAAATAAAAAATTTATTCTAAAAGGGTTTTCTGACATAGGTTGTCCTTTTATATTTCCGTATTTGACAATCCTAGTGTTGAATCTGGCAGCTCACAACTTAATCCAGAGAACGTACATTAGGGAGGTTCATGGTGTTCCTCTTTTTGGAGGGGTTGAGTTTTCTATTAGTGGATTTCAACACAAAAATATTATTAACGGATTTCACCCATATTTAACATGAGGAGGTCGAAAATAGCAGAATTGAGCATTTTCATTGTTGAATGAGAAAAGTGATGCTAATTTCAATGTTTACAAATATACGCTTACAAATTCACGTATTTACAATGCGCAAATGACTATGGATACCATTTATAGATATTTTGAAAGATATAAGTATGTATTTGATATCAAAG